>NC_056740.1:530088217-530168217 GCF_019279795.1 Protopterus annectens | reverse complement strand
GACTTTCAACTAACTCTTTTTCTTGAAACCTTTTTCTAAAAACACATTTATTAACAGTTCACATTCCTTATCAAATACAGTATCATAACATCCTTATGAGCTAGCCTCTACTGACATTCAGTTTCATTTTCATATCCCTTATTTCCTTTGTTAACAGCTCTAACTATAAAGCAAATAATATAAAGGAAAGGATATTCCTGCCTGGTTCCTGTTCAAACACAGCTTGTCAGTGAGAAACTCTCTCACCTTAATTTTTGCCTTCAACCAACCCTTCATATGTCCTCCTTATTAATCCTATTATTCTACTAGGGGATGCAAATATTACAAATGCTCTGCTCACAGAATCCACGCGGACTCTACTGAATGCTTTCGTAGCAAGCCAACCAAAAACAGCTGTATTTTATTTTACTATGCTTCCCTCAGGGTCATCATTGTTCTCTTTAGTGTTGTCAAATGTTTGTCTCTCCTTCACAAAATTGCAGTGATCCACATCTACCAATTTATGTAACGTTTTTTGTCATTCTTTCAGCTAACACAGTCATAGATGCTTTATAACCATGGCTAGAAAAAATGACATGGGTCTCTATGAAGTCAGATCCTTGCCTTTACCATCTTTGGGTATTACAGTCACCTTAGCTATCACCAAGATGCTGGTACTCCTTACCCCCTTTTATAATACTGTTAAACAAAGCCTTTCAGATATTTAATCCTCTCTTCCCTCCAAAATTCCAAATTTGTACAGGAATACCATCTCTTCCTGGGGACTTCCCTATTGATTGATTATATATCACTGTTTTTATTTCATCACTTTCTGTTTTAGTTATTAACAGTAGAACCCCATCCTCATCTAACCTTGGCATAACTTTTTTAAATATTTACATCTGTGGATTTTCTTGGTTTCCCCAGTCTCTGCTTTGTGCAAATTTACATAAAATTTCTAAAATGTCTCTAAAACTTCTGTAGGATCTGTATTTTTGTAGTTTTAGACTCATTAAATCTGACTACAACTCTTTGTTGCCTAAGCCGTGGTGCTGAAACTTTTTGTGCTCTAGAGTTGTGATAAAAATAGCTGCTTAACAGTAAACTTTCCAAACTCATGCATATTGTCAACAAACTCCCTTATTTTTCCTTTAGCTCTCTGCAGTTGCTCCTGTTTTATGGAATCCTCCTTCTGGAATACTTTGTCAACACCTCTAAATAATTTATATTCCTTCTTTCCCACATCTCATTTGCTCTTATTTCTACCTTGTTTTTAACTACATCTTCATTTTATCCCACTTAGCTACCCGTTCTGAACTAATTTATTTCTATCCTAATGACTCTCAAATGTTATCTACAACCTTTCCTTGAATTCCTCTGTTTTAACAGATAAGTCAGAAAACACCAATGTCTCAGTAAATCCAGAGTTCCTGTAACTGAATTCACATCTTCCACATCAGACACTTTCATATACATCTTCAGAAATCTAACTTCTTTTGCTCTATCTTCCCTTCTATGACCCAGGTACATTCGTATTATTGCAAACCAGGTCCCAGTCCCCACACATAAATAATATTCCCTGCTGAAAGCTTATTACTTCTCTCCAAAGTCCCCTAAATTCTACAGTAGCAGTTTTTGAAGGAAGAAAACATATCCTAACGTACAAACATGCACTGAATACAGCTCTAAGAGGGAATAATACCAGCATCACATCCAAGAAGTACTGCATAAACGTAAAAGGGCAGGTATAACAAGTAAGGCTGAAATGGATCTACAACACTTGGGAAAGTAGAAGGAGTTACTATAGCATAGTCAAGCTCTACTACAAAAAACTGCAGGTGAAGGTATTTCTGCAACAACCAGATACTGCCAAAAAGCAGCAGTCTGGTAAGATAGTGTAGATTTGCAAGAATGCATTCCAGTAACACAAAGATCCTTTAAGCAGACCTGCTATATTGGACATTTGGACTGGGAGTCTTATGTGCAAGCTGAACCCATGGTCTGGAAACAGTGATGCGTCAAGTTGAAACTGAAAGAAATGAGCAACCAGTGGTATACCTTAGCAGCAGACTGCTACTTAGGGAGGAATTCTATGCCACAGTGAACAAAGAATGCTATAAGGTGGTCTAGAGACCTAAAGAAGCTAGTCATATCTACACTGCAAGAAGTTTATTGTAGTTACAGACCATAATCCTTTACAAACGACTACACAGCAGCTGTAAACTGAACCACGAGGACTTCTATAACCATATGTCCCATCACTCAAGCTCATGCCACAGTTGCTCAAACAAACAGCTTGAAGAGGCAGCTGCTTCTCACTTCACAATAGAGCGAGACTGCAGAGCTTGCATGGTAGCAATTTCTGGGTGGTCTACTCTACTGCCTGCCTGAGAAATATTGAGACAGTTGCTACACTTCATGTCAATGACAGCTCTTTCTGTAAAACAATGTCAGAAAATGAATCCTGATGAAAGGAGTACAGGAAGCTTCCCTCTTGCAAAAACAAAAACTGTTACATGTACTCCGTCTGTTCATAATATCAGCTTTAGTACACTTATAATAAAGTGTGTACTTATGAGTTGTCATTTAAGAGATAACATAGCTGGCCGAGTGTGATGTGTGGATCTAGTGGACTCAACATTAAGCAGCTCTGCTTGGGCATCATGTTTCCATGATATGCAATGAAAATATGACTTTTTAAGGGTGTTACTAATACAGTCCGTGATGGCCTGTCTAGAAGGGAGAAGGTTAGTCGAAATTTTTCATTACAGAAAATCTGTACATATTAAACATTAGCTATATAAGGAGAGTCTCCAAAACTGCCTACCTTTATTGCTGAGAAGGGAGGTGAAGCATGCTTTGTAAATAATGTACTTATTTCCATGAGATGCACCAAACCTTAATGCAAACAACAGACAATGTACATCTGTTTGAAAATGCTTTGAACTTGTTGCAGTGTTATTTCAAAATATTGCTGATTCAAGCAATAGCATAAATCAGAGAAGTAGTTTGTTTCAGAAGCATTTCACAGAACAGTGAGTCAGTCGGTCTGTTGGCATTTAATCAGTGCTGGAAGCAGCTCTTCAGTGGGCAGTACGTTATTCTCTCACTCTGGAATGTACACGGTTTAACTATCAGAAAAAGGGCTGAAAATAAACTACAATAGACTCTGTCAGAATGTGAACTTCTGAGCTTGATCAGATCTAATGCAGTTAACTTTCTTTTTATTCAATGATTCCTTTGTTTCATTGCTTATTATTTTTATGCATCTAGTTTCTGTCTTTTACATGGTAACACCACTTGTTTATAATATTTTTTTAAGTAAGATCTTTATTAATTTGACATCTGGACTGAAGCAACATTAATTCTGCAGTTACTATGCTGTCAAAATAGAACAAGTATACAACTGCTCATTATTTTAGAAACATACCAACTGATATTTTGCAAAACAGACTTAGTGTTTCTTTTAATGACTGAGGGAACTAGACAGTTAGCTGGACCCAATGATTACAGCAAAAATCTTTTGGTTTACAAGGGAGGTGGAGGTAATCCTAGCAAGCAATAGGCACAAGGCAGATGATCAGCCTATCATAGTATAGATATCTATACATTTATGGATAATTTTTAAATTATCTATCAGCATATCTTTAGGATTTGGGAGGTGTCGCTCGTCCTTCTCCAACACATAAGACAAACAGGCGGGGGGTTTCATTTAGATACTTTAATACAAAGAAACACATCAGGATGGACAGCAGCATCATAAAGTACGAACGAACTAGTTAACGGACAGACCTTACATACATACATGCTTACATCTCAACAGTTTACTACAAAACGGCAGTCTAGCTTGCACGTACTCAGTATTTATACACCTGTGCAAGCCCTTGGGTAGCTTCTTAAAGGTATACACACACACATTGATCTACATCCACCCTCTTAAAAAGATTGCCCTTTTGAAAGAATAATACCAGAGTTAGACATCCATTACTATATACATAATGCTAATTTTATCACAGTAGGACTTCTGGGTTAGGTGTTTCTTCAACAGATTGGCTTTCACTGACTTGTTGTTCTTGACTGGTCTATATTATAATCTTGAAGGTTTAAAATTTCGAATCACTAAAGATCGAACTTTAGTGATCAAAGCCTTAAACCATCGAAACAAAAAAAAAAAAACTAAATAGTGTGTAGGCAGGGGGGCAAGTCCCCTGCACTGCCCACACACCCCCCTACTTAAATATACCAATTCTGAGAACGCACTACATTGAAGTAAATGGGAATCTCCCCCTATGGAGATTTTCCATTTAAACGTTCGATGTAGTGCGTTTTCACTATTCTCATGTCGACAATATCGTATTCTATATTGTCAGACTTCGAGATTATAATACAGAACCCGTTCTTGACATATGCAACCAACAATTGACTACTGATACGTAATGTGGTTCTGGTTTGTTTCAACAGAGGTCTCTGAGCAGGTGATCCAAGATGTTTATCACAAGGAACATTTCTGAGATTCAAGAGATTCGGGAAGACAACACTATTATCTTGTTTTGACTTCTCTAGTAACTGTTTTGCACTTTGAACTGCACTTTCTGCCAAACCATTTAACTGTGGGTACTCTGGACTACTTGTGACTGAGGAAAGTCCCATTCTTCAGCAAATCTTTTGAACTGTTGGCTTGTAAACTGCATGCCATTGTCAGAAATAACACTGTGTGGATTAACGTGGACTGCTAAATGATGCTTTATCTTAGTAATGACTGTACTGGATGCTAGATTGGGAAGTAGGTCAATCTCGAACCAATTAAGAGTCTACTAACACCAAATAATGTTGACCATTCCACTTGAAAATATCTGTGGCTACGGTTGACCAAGGTAGTTCTGGAATCTGGTTAAGCTGAAGTGGTTCCTTCTGTTGATGTGGCTTTGTACTATTACACACCGAACAACATGAAAGTGCTCTCTCAATATCTTGTGACATAGACGGTCAAAATACTATATCTCTTGCCATTTTTTTGGTAGATTCAGTTCCTGGGTGGCCATGATGCAAGAAAATAATGTACTCTGGTTGCAAGGACTTTGGAACAATGACTTTTGGATCTTTCATTATGATACCTTTGTCAGCCAAAATCTACTCTCTGTATGGAAAATAAGGTTGCACTTCTTGATGTAAACTAGATTGCAGTGACAGCTAACCTTGATTTATAAATTGGATGAGCCTCCGTAAAACTGGATCTGTGGCTGTGTGATCTCTCAACTCATCAAGACATGTGGAAGAAAAATGTTCCCACTTCCATGACTTCAAAATCAAGGTTCTCATTCTCATGCAGTTCTGTGGTGTTTCTGGGCGATCTGGAAATGTATCAGCAAGATAAAGATGTTTGTCTTTCTTGTAGACAAGACTGAAATTGTACTTTTGAAATCTCAGCATCATACGTTGCAGTTAGGCTACAGCTGAATACATAGGCTTTCTAAGGATAGTGACTACAGGTTGGTGGTCTGTTTTGATCACGACAGGTCTACCATAAACATAATCATGGAACGTCGAACATGCAAACACAATTGCCAAAAGCTCTTTCTCAATCTGGGCAACAGCATCTCAGTTTGGGTAAGAGTTCTCGATGTGAAGGCAGCAGGTTGATGCTCTTGTAGAATGACTGCACTTAGAACAAATTTCAAAGCATCACAGGAAAGTGTAACTGGTTTGTGAACATCGTAGTATCTGAGAGTAGGTGGACTAGCAATTCTCTGTTTCAGGACATTAAATGCTCTCTGGTGTTGCTCTAACCAGGTCCAGGATACATCTTTACATCTCAGGTCTCTGAGTGGTGCTGATAGTCGGCTCAAGTCTGGAATGAACTTGCCCGGGTAGCTGACCATGCCAAGAAAACATTGCAGGGCTTGAACATTAAATAACAACAAGGAGCAATCCAGGACCACCAAAGCTTCAGGTAAATACAGGAATTTATTAAAAGGTTAGCGCTTTCATGCCAATAACTCGGCACTTTATCAAACAAATTTCAGTACTACACACACACTTTATATACTAAAGACAATTAAAAATAATTAATCGATAAAAAAATTAATCAATGAAATAGCTTGTGTTCCTTAAGTAAGGGTTTTAAAGGCACATAGGCATTAATTCCTGGATTTCTATGTGCCTGTAACTTTATAATCCATTTACTCCCTGCCTTCTCAATAACATTATTCAGATCAGCACCCCTTCTGCTCACATCAATACACTGTAACACTAAAAAATGAAAAGAATGATCATTAAAAACTTGTATGTGCCTAAACAACGGACTATTAACATCTTTATTTCTTCTATAACCAACATGTTCCAAGATTCGCTCCTTTAAAGTCCTAACAGTTTTAAATATATAAAAAATAGTGCATTTTATACAATATTCCTACTAGTGCAATCTGTATAAAATTTAGGATTAAACACAAAACCATTGAATGGATGTACAAATATTTTTACATCTGAAATACAAGGACAAGCTGCACAGTTCCTACAAATAAAAGTACCTAGTCTGTTAAAGGACTACTATTACTCTTTCCACCATAACAGAGTTGACTCTTGAGAGACATTCCATTCTTAAAACAAAAACGTGGCTCAGCACCTACAATATCAGAAAGAAAACTATCCGAAGTAAGTATGGGCCAATTCCTACGTATTATATCACATATGGTCCCAACATCACTAGTAAAAATAGTAACTGGTCTAACCTGCCCCCTAGCAGGTCTTATTTGTACACTCACATCCTCCCTTAGTAATTTAAGAGCATCTCTTTCAGTTAAAGTCAAATTAACAAAATGTTTACTGTGTGCTGAGCATTGTTTTCCATTCAAGTTAATTAAATCCTGCTCACATTTACTTAAAAGCAATTCAATGATGGTAAAAACTGAGGGCAGAAATCACAAGGCTTTCTAAATTTACAAACTTTATTGTCACCTGAATAAATAGTCTTCAGCATAATATTACAAGCAAAAAGTCTCAATTGTAACAGTCTCTACAAATTCAGCACTATTAGCAAGTATAAAAGAAAGTCCGCGATTCAACACACTAACCCGCTCAGCTGCAAGATGAACTGAAGACAAATTGAAAACTAACGTGTTCTCGGCTGCTTCAATATGGATTTCTTGTCTAATCCTACTTTGAACGAAAGTTTCCTCTTCTTCTCGACCCACACATAAATGTACTTGATGGGTGCTGAAAGCATGGGAAAAGAAGTATTCAACGCTAAAGAGCTGGCTATTTGCTTACACTTAGCCCCCAAATGTTCACTCACGTCTAAAGAGGAAGCTGTAACAGTCTCAGTAGGAACAGCCGCCTCACCCTCAAGAGATGTCATTGCACTCACAGATGGTAAAGGGGCGTCTCACCTCGTCATCAGTAGACTGACAAACTTCCCCATTCACAACCAACGGGGGGGGGGGGGGTCTGTCAGTGGCTGGAGCCGTACTCAACGAGGCTCTGTTCTTCCTACTTTTATTACGATTAGTTACTGTCATCCTTCAGTCACACAAAAATATGACCTTTACTAAAATCATCGAGGTCACAATTTAATTTCTTGCCTTTCAGTGCTCTAAGTTGATTTTCATACACAGACACACTAGTAAAGATTTCATCCAATCTCACTCTATACATATCAGGGACATCTTTAGAAGTCACTTCTTTAAGGAGGACATTAATTTCATTCAATAAGTCATCTTCCATAGGTTTGAAAAAATCAATCAACAGACGCATATAATTAAAACTTAGTTCAATATTCAACTCCTGCCACTTCCGTAGCAGGTCAGGAAAAGCAGCTCCATGTGTAAGCATCCTTAGAAGTCTTAGTCCCCTAGGGACCACCTTAAAATGCAGACAGGCTTCAAAATGTAGCTGTTGCCATTGGTATCTTTTAAGTCTATACAATGTATTCTTAATGTTTTCAAGCCTATCAACAAAAAACTCAGAATCAGCAGTACTCACTTCCTCACAAACCTATATATTCTCTAAAATTCAGGGCAAATAAAGGGTTCTCTCCAACATATACCAGACGTTGTAGTCTTCTTATAGAATCAGTCTGTTCACCACTACCAGGTCTATAATCCATTTCAAGATCAAAACCTTTAGCCATGTCTGCCAATAGCAAAGAGTAAAGTATAGAACTAAAGAATATCAAACGATACCAATGCAGCTAAGTTCCCAGTGGTGCAAAATAACATAAAATAACAACAAGGAGCAATCCAGGACCACCAAAGCTTCAGGTAAATACAGGAATTTATTAAAAGGTTAGCGCTTTCATGCCAGTAACTTGGGCACTTCATCAGACAATTTTCAGTACTACACATACACTTTATATACTAAAGACAATTAAAAATAATTAATCAATAAAATAATTAATCAATAAAATAGCTTGCATTCCTAAAGTAAGGGTTTTAAAGGCACATAGGCATTAATTCCTGGACTGCTTTGTGCCTGCAACTTTATAATCCACTTACTCTCACAGCCTTCTCAATAAAATTATTCAGATCACCACCCCCTTCAGTTGGTTATACAAGAAATAAAGATGTTAATAGTCCACTGTGTAGGCACATACAAGTTTTTAATGATCATTCTTTTAGTTTTTTAGTGTTACAGTGTATTGAAGTGAACAGAAGGGGTGGTGATCCAAATAATTTTATTGAGAAGGCCGAGAGTAAGTGGATTATAAAGTTGACAGGCACATAGAAATGTGCTAAATGATGGTAGGAAAAGGTGGGCTTAATTTTGATGATGAGAGGGCACTCCTAAGTTTGGGGGAAAAGAGTCCCATTGCCATCTGTACCCATTTTGAATGATTCCAGTACCCAATAATCTGTTGTGACCTTGTTCTAAAGGGGAAGGTGTAGATACAGTTCTTGAAAGATTTAGATAGCTGCAAGGATAGGGAGAGGATGGGAATGGAACAAGGACACAGTCCGTCATTTTTTTCAGGCTGAGATTGGGTCTGCACCATACCTCCATTTTTTTTACCCTGCCATTGCATCCTGAATTGTTGCTAGGATTGCTTGTTGTTTACATTTTTTTATATAATGGAGCCTAAGGGGCCTGAGCTGGAAGTGTAATTTCTGTTGTACTTGGGGTCAATGGACTGAAAACTGTTTAACCCCTTGGGCTGATATAAGTTGAGACTTGACATCCTGAGGAAGGTTTTGGGATCTTAGCCATGTGCATCTTAGCATAACTTGACCCAAATGCTACAGCTCTCAAGACTGCATTCTCAACATCAAAAGAAAGTTTTTAGGAACGTTTTGTGACTTGGGTGACTAAAAAATGTAATTAGGATTTGATATGATATCAGAACAAGGTAACGTAACTACGTTATTCAAATCTAAAAAGTTTGCCAGAAGACATTTAGCTACATGTGCCTAGCAATTAACCGTTCTGAAAGCTATGGTGGAAGATGTATAAGCTTTCTTTCCATACCTGGAAAAGGCTCCTCCATCCATCTCTGAGGGTAGGGTACAGAATTAGAGGGGTGTTAAGAACCACTGCAATTGAATAAGGAAATAACATAGGTCAGCTACAGAATTATGAAAACAAAATTTGTATGTCTGAATACCTTGTGAAGTTTGTCTGGCTGGCTTCTTAGATGCAAGGGCCTGACTGTCTACTGCAATGTTAAAAACATTCTTTAACACACTAATGACAGGAGAAATAGCCAAAGATTTAGGGGTTTCTACCAAAAGAACTTTGCAATATCTCCTCTGTGTATCTGAAATGGCTTTTTGCTCCCACTGGAATAGGCCTATCATCCAACCTATGGTGTCAGAAAAGGAAATTTCTTCCACTAGAAAATCTGAAGAAATACTTTCTTCAGATGCTGATTCCATGGATTCGGGGAAGACATTTGGGAAGCATAATCCATCTCAACCTCCTCTATATCAGGCTGAGATTCACTGTCAGAAGGAAAGGGAGCTCTCTTCCTTTTAAATTAGGAAGAAGCTGGTGAAAGTGAATGAAATGTCTTAAAAAGAACTTATGAAAATGAAAAAGATTTTTCCCTAAATTTTGTGAAGAAGGGGTTGTAGGAGGAGAAATGTGTTTGTTCTTCACTCTTTTTCCTAGAAGTCTCTAAAGAGAAACTCCAAGTAGACTTGGGCATATGGACTTTAACACAGGTTCTCAGCATGTGATGCCCTTTACTGCTTCCCTGTCTAGCACTTTGTAGAATGCCATCTGGCCCTTCCGAGGCTACCAACCTCCGCTCTCCATACTCAGATGTAGGCATACGTCCAGCCCTTGAGGATACAGAACACTCCCTACCCTTAGTGGTATCCTGAGGAACAACACCAAAGTGGCTAGACAAAAACAGACAATAGATTCAAGCCACAGTGGGGTTGTCCTTGCTGGGAAAGATAGGAAGCAGCAGACACTGTTTCAGAGACCTCTCTTATAGTTTTCTTTTTTCCTGGCAGCTGGAAAGAGGACATCCAAGATAACAGCAACCAGCAGGGCATTCTATGTAAAGATTCAGGGAGTTGAGCAAACTCCTAATCATTTTTGATGAAATTATAAACAATAAGCAAACAGACATTGTGCCCCTCCAATAAGCAAAAAACGATGTGGAAATCTCTGCAGAGAATCTTCCATTCACACAGACACTTTCCCTTTGTCATAGTAATAAGGAATAAAAAAAGTTATGTACTCACCATAACATTCCATCTGTGTTGTCCATTTTCATTCTTCCTCAACAAATGGGTTCAGCTCCAACCCTCTGATCTGACTCAGCTGCTTTTTCCAGCTCATGGAACACAGAAACTCTCGAGCTCTTCTCTTAGTCCCCTACCATACCTCAGATCTTGTTTGCTAACCTTTAAGCCAACATAATATTTAACAAATACAAAGAGATGAGATAACAATATCTGGAGCTGAAATAAAGAAACACTGGTTCGTTTAGCATCTTCTAATCCTGCCAGATGCCTAACTGGTAGGGGGTTGGAGGGAGAGGAGTTGAGGAAGAATGAAAACGGACAACACAGATGGAATGTTAAGGTGAGTACACAACTTTTTTATCTGATGTTGGCATTTTCATTCATTTATCAACAAATGGGACAGAGTCCCCAGCTACCTAAATCCCGGGAGGAGTCTAAGGAAGGATATTCCTGAGCACCACTGAGCTCAAAGGCTGCTCTTCCTCTATAGACCAGATCCAATTTGTAATGAGCAATAAAGGTATGAGGATTAGCCCAAGTTGCAGCTGCACAAATATAATTCAAGGAAAATCTGAATAAAAATACTGAAGTTGTTGTCATAGACCTGGGGGGAATAAGCTTTTAGAGGTTTTGGCAAAGTAACTAAATTTTTTGTGAACAAAGGAAATACAATCAGTTAACCATTTGGTTAAGGTCACTTTAGTAACTGGTTTACCCAATTCTGAATCTGAAAAGGAGACAAATAATTAATTCGATTTCCTGAAAATTTTTGTCCTATGTAGATAAAAACATAACTGTCTATGAACATCCAACAGCTGCAACACATACACTCCTCTGTTTAAGAAATTTGGGAAGAAGACTGGGACATTTATAGTTTGATTGATATTGGATTCTGACACCACCTTAGGAAGGAAGGATGAGCTGGTTCGTAAGGATATCCTACCTTTACAAAAAATCAAATAAGGAGGCTTAGAAGGTAGGGGTTGACATTCCGAGACTCTTCTAGCAGAGGTAATGGCCACTAAAAAGACAGTCTTCCAGGTTACAAATTTTAGTTCACACTTGGCTGATGTTTCTAAGGGGAGACTGGGTCAAAGATTGTAAAACCAAATTTAAATCCCATGGGGAGTGGGATCTTTAAAAGGCGGTCTAAGAAGAAAGGTTCCTCTTATACAGGCCATACAAAGTTTGGAAGAAGCTAAAGACGAATTATTTACTCCAATGTGAAAATCAGAAATGGTAGATAATTGCACTTTGATAGGTGAAGAATTAGCACCTTCATTAAAAACTGTAGCTAAAAACTCAAGAACTGTAGGCACTGGTGCTGAAAAGGGATCAATGTATTCTGCTGTGCCCAAAAAACAAATCTTTTCCATTTACTTCTATAAATTTTACTTGTAGAAGCTTTGTGGGAGGATAAAAGAATGTGGCGGACAGGGGCAGAGAACCTGGGCTGTCTAGCAACCAACAGAAGTGGAGAAACCATGTAGTCAACTTTAGGCCTAAAATGTCCAGGTGAATCACATCTGTCGGTGATTCAGGAGGGTCTGTAACTGGATCCAGAATCCATGGCGGACGAAGCAGATAAGACCCGAGAAAGGAGAATCAAATATGAGGCCAGTAATGACCAATGAGGATGGCTATGCTCTTCAATTGAAATGCTTTCTGAAGGAATTTGGAATTTGGGGGAAAAGACGTAAAATCATGGAGAAGAGTCTCTCTTGGTGATTCCCCCAGTGGGGGGAATCAGGGCAAAGAACATGCTACACTTAAGGGGAGATGCAAAGAGGTTGCAGCAAAGTTGGCCACATCGACGGAATATCTTTTCCACCACTTTCACGTTGAGTGACCACTTGTACAGAATTAGAATAGACCTGCTCAGCTCGTCTGCTATCACGTTGGATTTCCCCAGAATGTGTGATGCTATCAGAAATTGATTGGATGAGATTGCCCATTGTGCCACATTCTCAAAGCTTCTACACACAGGAGATAAGATTTGGTTCTTTCTTGTTTGTTGATATACTAGATCATTATTGTTCGTCTGAATCATAATGCTCCCGAAAGGGAGAGTGTCTTGGAAGGGTTGCAATGGTAGGAGAACAGCTCTCATTTCTAGGACATTGATATGTGTATTGGCCTCTTCAGGGACCATGTGCTTTGGACCGCCTTTCCCAAAAAGTACCCCCCACCCAGTTTGGGTAGCATCAGTGGTAACTATGGCTTTGGGCTGCGGGAGAATTAAGGGGTGACCTTGCATTACTTGATTGGAATAAATCTACCAAAGGAGGTCATGTTTGCATGCCTGAGTTATCTTGATTTGGGTGGTTAAAGCTTGGTGAAGAATGGACCACTGAGTTGCTAGGGTCCACTGAAGAAATCTCATGGGATATCTTGCTAACAGAACCAAAACTATCACAGTTGACATTAACCCCAATGCCTGAAGGATCAATCAAGCTGAGAGGGAAAATTTTTGAATGATCTTTTTGAACTGGAATTGTATAATCTGTACCCTTGGGAACTGGAATTGTATAATCTGTACCCTTGGTAAAGAAAGGGAGGCTATCAAGGATACCATGTTGAACAAAGCTCTGATGAACTCCAGCATTTGAGTTGTTCTAGTTGTGATTGAAAGTAATTCCCAAGTGAGGGCATAATTGAAGTACATAATTTATTTATTTACTTATTTATTACATTCATTAACTGGGTTATGTCCAACTGGGCCAGAAGCCCATTTTCAGTGGAGGCCCAGGGTGTAAAGCTCCACAAGCAGTAATAAAGCTTACAATAATTATAATTAATATAATACAGTAGACAGTATAGAATAAAAACAATAGTACACATATACAGAGTCTGCAAGCTTATACAGAAATACTAATTACAAAGACAGTGTGCACTAAATAAAATCAGAGACTATAATATACACACATATATATATATATATATATAAACACTGATGAAAAGGCATGGAGTTAGTTACTATGCACAGAAAGTCTGGAATCAAAAAATTCTGTCCATCAAATAAAAAAAGAGTGCAAGCTGTTATGGGACAGCAGAGTTAGAGAAGAGATGGAGAGAGTATGGTTGAAGGCAAAGTAAGCTAAGGTATCGGAGGTAGAAGAATTAGCCTGGTGAATGACAGGGGCAAAGCCAGTGTTTGGCTAGGTGATTTGTTAGGGGTTGTTTGAACTCATGGTGGTGAGAATTTTGTGTGATGGACTGTGGATGACTGTTCCACAATTTGGCTATCTCGTGGGAGTAAACGGAGTCACCATGGTAGTTGTGGGAACAGGATACCTTTAGCATTAGCTTATTGGAGAATCTGAGGGAACAGGTAATGGTACTAGGTTGGACAAGGTTAGAGAGAGTGGGGCAGTTACTGGATCAATAGATTATTTTGCAGGCCATGGTCATTTGGTTGTGTGATAAAAGATTATGGAGTTCTAGCCAGTTGAGCTGGAAAAGGGCAGTGCAGTGGTGAGTCTTGTATGGCTGATTAGCAGCAAACTTGGTGATTTTGTTGTAGCAGGATTCAAGGTTATTGAGCTCAGACTTATGTAGATTTGTGAATATTTGAGATCCGTACAGGAGGATGGAAAGCAGGTCTGAACGAGTAGTGCTTTGATCAGATAATGCCTGTTCAAAGTGCTTATGAGCCAGTTGTCCAAATAAGGAAACACCTAGAATCCCTGCAGTCTCAAGCGAGCTGCTACTATTGCCATGCATTTGGTAAACACCCTGTGGGCTGTGGTAAGACCGAAGTGCAGACCTCTGAACTGGTAATGACTGGCTCCCAGTCAGAAACATAGGTATCTTCTGGATATTCTGTTCATTTTTATATGATAGTACGCATCCTGAAGATCTACTAAGCCCAACCAGTTGTTCTTGTGCAGAAAAGGCAGAATGGACTGAACTGTGACCATGGGAAAGTACAGTTTTGTACCTACCATAAATGTAGATGTTCGAAGATCCACATTGCTGCAGTCCTTACTTATGGGTAGTCCGCTGTCCTCGGTCGGCCCGAATACCAAAGTATTAGGCTGACGTCGGTCATGGGCGCCTAGATCTGACATCAGAGCGTCAGGGTATAAAGGCGCATGACCGACGTCATATCCTCAGTCTTTTCTTGCCCCAGATGTCAGAAGGACAAACCAGAAAGGCCACAGCCAAAAACAGAATACCTCCCAAAAACATGCCCAACAACAACCATCACCTAAAGCACAGCACCAAGTCAAACTACAGAGGGGAAGGAGGGAGGGTAAATTGGACTGCAGCAATGTGGATCTTCGAACATCTACATTTATGGTAGGTACAAAACTGTACTATGTTCTTCATCTCACATTGCTGCAGTCCTTACTTATGGGTAGAATCCCAAAGCAACGGGAAAGGGAGGATGGTAAAAATCATAAAGCATTAGGGGCCGCTAAAATGCCTTGTAAAATTGCAGTGGCAAATCCAGCCCTAGACTTAGAATAAAGAGGAAGGTGGTAATGTTTAGAAAAGGTATGCACTGAACTCCAAGTAGCTGCCTCCAAAATGTCTTTTGTAGCTACCCCCCTTATAAAGGCCGTAGAAGTAGCAGTAGCCCTAGTGGAATGAGGCCTGATTCCAGCAGGAATCTCCCTACCATGATGGGAATAACAGAAAGAAATACAAAGCCCAATCCATTTAGAAATAGTTTGTTTTGAAACAGGTTTACCCTGTGAACCCAAAGCAAAAGAAATAAACAATTGCTGAGACTGTCTGAACTCCTTGGTTCTGCTCAAATAACGCAACTGCCTGTGAATATCCAAAGTATGCAAAATTTTCTCCCCTTTATTTTGGGGGTTTGCATAAAAAGTAGGCAAATGAATAGTTTGATTTAAGGCCACACTAGAAACCACTTTAGGCATAAAGGAAGGATTAGTACGCAAAGATACCCTATCCTTATGAAAAATCAGGAAAGGCTCCACTGCCATGAGGGCCTGTAATTCAGAAACCCTTCTTGCAGAGGTAATGGCCAACAAAAAAGCAGTTTTCCATGATAAATACTTTAACTCGGCAGTAGTTGCAGGCTCAAAAGGTTGTAGAGTAAGTTGTTCCAACACAAAATTGAGATCCCAAGCAGGAGTAGGAGCTCTACGTGGGGGTCTTATATTCTTTGCCCCTCTAAGAAATTGCTTAAACCAAGGATGAGAGAATAAAGGAGGGTCACAATCATAGTGAGCAGAAATGGCTGCAGCATGGACCTTTATTGAGGAGAAAGACAAACCCTTGTCCAATAACTCAGTAAGATATTGAAGAGCAACACTTAAATCAGGTTTGGAGACATCAAAGTCCTTTCCTTTGCTCCAAATAAAAATCTCCTCCATTTATCAGCGTAAACTTTCCTGGTACTAGGCCTCCTGGCCTCCAAAATAACATTCAAAACTTGTTGTGGAAGCTGAGACCCTCCAGAGTCTAAAACAGAATATGCCAGGCTGTTAGATGCAGAGACTGAATCTTGACATTGAGGAAGTGACTGTCCTCTTGTGACAAAAGGTGCGGAATCAAAGGCAGAGGCCACGGAGGTTCTCGTACTAAACTCCTCAGTAGTGGGTACCAGTGTTGTCGAGGCCAATCCGGTGCTATCAAAATCATGGTTGGCTTGTCTTGTCTGGCCTTCAAAAGTACCTTGGGAAGAAGAGGCAGAGGTGGAAAGGCATATACATGCAGATTGTTCCAACTGAAAGAGCGTCCACCTTCCAAGCTGTGTGATGAAACATTTTTGTGCAAAACTTTGGCAACTGGTAATTTAGTGGAGAAGCGAACAGATCTATGTCTGGAGTTCCCCATAATACTGTCAACTGTTGAAATACATGAGGATCCAATTTCCACTCGTGAGGATCCACTATTTGTCTGCTCAATACATCTGCTAAGGAGTTCTGTGCTCCTGGTAGAAACCTTGCCTGAAGATTGAGGTCTAGATTGAGAGCAGTTTCCCACAGAATCATCGCTTGCCTGCAAAGAGGGTAAGAATGGGTTCCCCCCCTGCTTGTTGATGTACCACATGACAGTAGTGTTGTCTGTTTGAATCAACACCTGCCCTGGGAAGTAAATCTTTGAAAGCCATCAATGCAAACTGGACTGCTAACATTTCCTTCAAGTTGATATGCAAATGTTGGAGTTTGACAGGCCACGTGTTTTGCACCCATTTTCCATTGAGGTGTGCTCCCCAAGCCTTGTCCGAGGCATCTGTCATTAGAATCTGACTCGCCTCTGGCCGGGTCACAGAGAGTCCCTTGTTTAGGTGACATTCCTGAGCCCACCACAAAAACTCCTTCTGAATGCAAGGTATTATCTGAATGACAGTGTCTAGATCTTGGCAGTGCTGTGTCCACACATTTTGAGATACCATTGAAGCTTCCTCATATGCAATTTGGCATTGGGAAGCACCAGAATACAAGATGCCATGAACCCCAAGGCTTGAAGGACTGTCCTTGCAGTCAGCCTGGACCGTAGAGACATTTGCTGGAAATAAAGAGAAAGGCTTCTTTGTTTGTCCGGGGTCAAAAAAGCCATCTGGGAAGCTGTATTCAGTCTCACACCCAGAAAGCACATGTCCTGAGAGGGTACTACACTGGACTTTGTTTCGTTCACAGAATACCCTAGGCATCTTAACACTGCCATCACATACTGTAGATGATGAAGAAGTTCGTCCTTTTCTTGTGCAATAATCAGACAGTCGTCCAAATAAGGATAAATCTGTATTCCTCTTAGTCTGAAAAATGCTATCACTGGAGCCAGAACCTTTGTGAACACTCTGGGCGCAGTAGATAAGCCAAAGGGCAATGCAGAGAACTGATAATGTAAATTTCCAGCCAAACGCAGGTACCTCCTGCAACTGGGCCTGATAGGAACATGAAGGTAAGCCTCTTTGAGATCCAGAGTAACCACCCAGTGATCTTTTCCCAACAGAGGTAAAAGCTGTTGTAAAGTCAGCATCTTGAACTTTGGAATGTCCAGGTAAGTGTTGAGGATAGATAAATCCAAAATTGGTCTCCACGTGTTTCCTTTCTTTGGAACTAGAAACAGGCGAGAATAAAATCCTAGGCCCACTTCTGACAGAGGAACTGGCTGTATAGCTCCTATTTGAAGAAGTAAAGAAATTTGTCTGTGAGCCTCTATCCTTTGCCGAGGAAGGACGTCTGGCATGCCTTTGAAAGGAGGCATGGTATGGAAATAGAACTTGTAACCTCGGTTTATAATGTCCAATACCCATTTGTCCTGGGTGACTAAATGCCAATTTTGCTTGAAAAGAGCCAACTTTCCTCCCAAAGGAGCTGCCAGGCAAGAGGAATCTGGCAGCTGAAAATGCAGGTCATTGGGCCTGTTTACGAAAGGACTGGCCCCTGCCCTCACCAGCAGATTGAGCAGGCGAACTCCATTGTCTCGGCCTGAAGGAACTCTGAGCTCTGCCCCTACCACGCCTAGATCTACCCCTAGACTGAGAATCAGAAGAAGGGTACGTCCACCCCTTAGTAGGCCAATTTCTACTAAACTTTGGAGGTTGTACCTGCAAAAAATCTTTAACAGTCTGCATAGACTTAGCCTTGTCTTCCATTTTCTTTAAGAATGATTCCACAGGAGGACCAAACAAAACTTCAGACTGCAAAGGGGCATCCAGAATTCTAGACTTAACATGCTCAGACAAATTCTGATCCTTAAGCCAGGCGTGCCTACGAATAACTGAACCAGTGGCAGCCACCCTAGAAGAAGCCTGTAAAGCATCAAAACCACATTGCAAAGAGTGCTCACCCACCTGTTCAGAAACATGCACTAAATCCTGCAATTCTTTACACTCTATGCCCTCTGCCAAAGCATCCACTTTAGATCTTAGCTGAGAAAGGAGGAAATTCTGATACTTCAACATATGAAACTGGCAGTTCAAAGCTCTCATTGCTAAAGTAGAAGAGGTATACACCTTCTTACCCCATCTATCCAAAGCTCTAGCTTCCTTATCCAGAGGAACCGGATTCTTAACAACAGAGGCTCTAACACCCTTAGGCCCCTGACTAATAGTTTCTGGGTCCGCCCTAGGACTCTTATACAGATATTTATGAGCCTCAGGCACCCTGTAATACCTGTCCGGTTTAACTGGGGCAGGAGGCACAGAATCTGGATTAAGGGAAGCTTCCGAGAAAACATCTGAAACAACATCCAAAACCAGAGGTATAGCTAAGGGTCTATGCTGTGGTAAAAACAAGAACTCCCTAAGCCTCTTCCGGGAATCAGAGTAATCCTGTCCTTCCCACTTAAAATGCTCCCTCATGGAATGCCGAGTTTCTGAAAATGAAAAATCCTCTGGAGGAGAAGCAGAAGGAGTGGAATCCTCTGCATCAGAATCAGAATAAGGAGGGAAATCTTGAATGTCCTCAGTAGAAGAGTCTGAATCATCTGAGGCCTGCTCCAAACTTTCCAACTCTGACTCCATCCTGGGCCTCTTATCAGGAGGGGGCATAGAACCTCTAATTAAAGTAATCAAATCCTCTGCCATTTTAAACATGTGCTTTTTAGGCACAGACCCTGAAGAACCAGAACTGACACCAGAGGAAGGCAAAACAGACCTGCCCTTAGAAGGGGCCTTAGAAACAGTAGCAGAAGGCCTAACCACCTTAGGCATAGAAGGGAGAATAGTAACCTGAGAGGCACCTTCAGCCTGGCCTGCCTCCTGAGAGGCCACATCTTGTAAAATCAAAGTTTCCCCCTGGGACTCAACAGAAACTTCAGCCGGATCCACCTGTTCAGCTGTAGCTTCTAAAGGTCCGGCGTCCGAAACGGACGAATCATCCTGCCTAGGCTTTAAAGATTTGTCTTTGCGCTTCTTAGTAGAAGCAGGCGTCGGAACATCCGACGGCATATTATAATTACACCTCTTGCCAAAGACTAACCTAGCGCAATCTAACCTCCGTTTTATAGTGCGCTTATTAAACCTAGCACAAAACCGACACCGGCGATGTCGTGCTCGTCCCAAACAAGGAATACAAAGCGAGTGGTAATCCCTATGTGGTATCTGTTTCCCACAAGAAATACAATTATTCACTTTTTCTGACATCCGGTAAGTAACTGAGGCAAGAAAAAACAAAAATATTCCCCAACGGGGTACTTAGCCCAACTTGGTATCGGTCTGAAACTCCAGCGAAAAATTTCAGAACGCCGAACGGCACTTGCAACTCTGCTTCTGCATCGGACCATGCGGCAAAAAAGACTGAGGATATGACGCCGGTCATGCGCCTTTATACCCAGACGCTCTGATGTCAGATCTAGGCGCCCATGACCGACGTCAGCCTAATACTTTGGTATTCGGGCCGACCGAGGACAGCGGACTACCCATAAGTAAGGACTGCAGCAATGTGAGATGAAGAACATCTTTGTGTACTGAGCCTACTTGTTCAAAATGCTGAGTTCCAAAATATCTAGTCCCATTTTCTTTGGTACTAAAAATAATCGTGATTAAGTTCCAGACTCCTTCTGGTATGGGAAGACCTCTTGGATGACTTTTTTCTAGCAGCTTTTTTATTTCTAATGCTGCTGCTTTCTTCTGAATGGTTGGAACATTGGAAATTTTGTTTACTGTTAAGGGGGGGTTAGGGAAAAGATATTATATAACCTCTGCAAGTAACCCTTTGCAGTCATGAATCTTTGGTAAACTCTAGCCAGGCTCTCTGCTGCAGGGGTAAATGATTCCCGAATGCCTCCAGAGGTGGACTTCAGGAGCGCTGGTAGGATCTGTCAAGAAAAGGTATCTCTAGATCCTTGGTTTTTGTGGACCTCCTTGACCATGTGGGCAGTGTCTTCCGTTCGAGCTCCCCCCTCTGCCCCTGGGGGAACTATCTCCATGTGGATCTTGGAAGAGACCCTGGGACTTTCTGAACTAAGAAGTTATGTATTCACCATAATGTTCCATGTGAGTTGTTCATCTCGCCTTCATTCTTGACCGATGGGTACAGAGCTGATCCATTGGCTCCGGTACGGCCATATGCAAAGCTCGATGTCTTCCAGTAGCTCAAAGCCAAGCCCCTATCCCATGATGCATTGTGAATTACCTCAGATCTTGTTTGCTGCATGTACTATAACCATATAAATTAGCTTTCCCCCTGTGGAAAGGAAGAAGACATTGAGCAACCAGGATGAGACCAACATCTCTATCAGCCAGGAGGGGAAAGGAGGGAGGGATGTAAGAATGAAGGCGAGACGAACAACTCACATGGAATTTTATGGTGAGTACATAACTTCTTAATGTGAAGTTGTTCAATCTCGCCGTTCTTTCTTGACTTATGGGTAGTGTCCCTAGCAGTATCAATCTCGGATGGCTCATGGGAGTACATTCTTCAGCACCATAGACACAAAGGAAGCCCTGTCCCTGGAGGCCTTATCAACTTTGTAATGTAAAGGTATGAGGTCTTGACCAAGTGGCTGCTGCACAAATGTTATCAAGGGGCAGTTTGGCTTGGAACACAGAGGATGTACAAACTGCTCTGGTTGAGTGAGCTTTAATCTTGTGTTGCAAAGGCATATTAGCAGCTGAACAGACAAAGGTGATACAATCAGATAACCATTTAGACAGAGTTGTTTTAGCCACTGGTCTACCTTTCCTGGATTCAGAGAATGAAACAAAGAGCTGGTCTGATTTCCTGATATCTTTTGTTCTATCCAAATAAAATCTGAGCTGTCTGTGAACATCAAGTTTGTGCAGCATATACTCCAACGTGTTGGAATGATTAGGGAAGACAACTGGTAGTTCAATAACTTGGTTGATATTGGTTTCTGAACAAACTTTGGGCAAAAAGGAGGGATTTGTCATAAGTGATAATCATTCAGCATGAAAAATCAAACAAGGAGGGCTGATAGATAAAGCCTGAAGCTCTGACACTCTGCGGGCAGAAGTAATAGCTACCAGAAAAATGGCTTTCCACAACAAATATTTGAGGTCACAAGATGATGTTGGTTCAAACGGGGGAAGGATTATACGTGACAGCATAAAATTTAGATTCCATGGAGAATAGGGAGTTTTCACAGGTGGTCTCATATGAAATGTCCCCTTGAGAAACGCCTTGGATAACTTGTGGGACATGATATTTAACCCGTCAATCCCAAGATGAAAATTAGATATAGCAGCCAACTGGACCTGAACTGTTGCTGCTGCCGCTCCTTTGTTAAAAATCATAGTCAATAACTCTAGTATGGATGCCAAGGAGGCTTGGTAAGGATCAATATTATGCTTGGAGGCCCATATGGAAAATCTCTTTCACTTACTAAGATATAATTTTCTAGTGGACGGCTTATGAGAAGACAAAAGGATCTGTTTTGTCTCATTGGAAAAGTTGTGAAGCCTGGCTATGAGGAGAACTGGAGCAGCCAAGCTGTCAGCTTCAATCACTGCAGAGAGGGATGAAGGTCCCCCGACGGATGTGTCAGAAGGTCTGAAAATGGGTCCAGGATCCAAGGATCCTCGAAGAGATGATGTTGAAGGAATGGGAACCAAATCTGCCGAGGCCAATGAGGGGCTATAAGGATGATGGTCCTTCCCAGGGATTTTGCTTTTTGTAGAACCTTGGGTATCAATAGGATTGGTGGAAATGCATAGAGGAGACCCAGGGCCAATCATGTATGAGTGCATCCCTCGGGGCTTCTCCTGGAGGGAGAATCAGGGCAAAGTAGTTTCTGCATTTTGTGTTGATGTGATTGGCAAAAAGGTTGCAGCAAGGCTGACCCCATTTGTGGAAAATCCTGTCCGCAATCTCCTTCTTGAGGGACCACTCATGTGGCAACAAGATTGCCCTGCTCAGTTTGTCTGCTATCACGTTGGATCACCCCGGGATGTGCGTTGCCAAAAGAAAGAACTGGGAGGAAACAGCCCACTGCCAAACTCTGAGGGCTTCTCGGCAAAGGGGGTAAGATCTGGTTTCCCCTTGCTTGTTCAAGTACCAGACCACTGACATATTGTCTGTCTGAATCGCAATCATTCCTAGAGGAAGAGAGTCCTGGAAGTACTGCAACGCCAAAAGTACTGCTCTCATCTTCAGAACATTGATATGCAATTGTGACTCCTGATCGGTCCATGTGCCTTTGGCAGTCTTTCCCTGAAAATGACCCCCCCCACACCCTATCAGGGAAGCGTCCGTGGTCACAATGGCTACTGGAGGAGATAGAACAAAGGGGTGTCCTATGGTGACATGAAGAGACATCAACCACACTGGAGATCTTTCTTGCAAGAGCTCATAATCAATATCATGTGGTCCATGGACAGTTCCTGGTAAGACCATTGAGTGAACAACAGCCATTGAAGGATCCGCATATGCATTCTTGCTAATGGTATGGCTAGGATTGCTGCAGCCATCATACCCAATACTTTCAGAACTTCTGAAGCTGGTGCTCTGTCTTTCAATACCAATGTGCTAACATGCTGATGAAGAAGAAAGACTCTTTCGATTGATAGCCTTAGAGTAGTGGCTGAGGTGTCTAGCTCTGCTCTGATAAAAACGATATGCTGTGACGGCGACAAGGCAGACTTCTCTGAGTTGACTGTAATGCCTAAATGCTGCAGAGTGACAGAGTGTACTCCCTTGCCTGTATAAGTTGATGCCTGGTGGTGGCGGTAAGGAGCCAATAGTCTAGGTATGGAAACATCTGGAATCCTAGATGCCTAAGGTGAGCCGTGACCACTGCCATACATTTGGTGAACACTCTGGGGGCTGTAGTGAGACCAAAGGGCAGGGCTCGAAAATGAAAATGATTGGCTCCCAGCTGGAAACGCAGGTGATCTCTGGATGGCCTGGCCATCTTTACGTGGTAGTATGCATCTTTGAGCTCTATTGAGTACATCCAATTGTCTTTCCCTAAGAGGGGAAGTATAGACTGAAGAGTGACCATCCAGAACTTCTCTTTCTTTACATATTGATTGAGTCTGCTGAGGTCCAAAATGGGTCTCCCGTCCCCTGTTTTCTTTGGAACCAAAAAGAATCTTGAGTAAGTTCCAGATCCTGTCTTGTCTAATAGGAATGGCTGGATGACTCTTTTTTGTAGCAACTTTCGGGCCTCTATAGTTGCTTGTTCCCTTGTAACTGGGTGGAACGTCCGGGATTCTCCTTATGCATGGGTGTGTGTGTGGTGAATAGTATGAAGTACCCTCTGGAAATGATACTTTGTACCCAGCTGTCTTTTGTTATTTCTTGCTAGGCGTCTGGGTACAAAGATAAGTGACCCCGATTGCCTGCAGAGTAGGACGGTCGGGCCTCCTTTCAGGAGCGCTGATAGGGTTGCCCAGAGAAGTGATCTCTGTCACCCTGATGTTGCGGACCCCTTCTGCCACGAGGGTGGCATCTTCCACTATTGTCCCCTCCTCTGCCCCTAGAGGGCTGTTCACCACGTGTGTCCTGAAAGGCTCCTTGGGCTTTCTGGAACCACATTTTCCCTCCCCTTTGACCTTTGGGATAAGTTCGGGTAGGGGTGGAAAAACAGGCTCCGATGGCAGACAGAGTCTTTTCCTCCTGTTCACACATGGTCAAGGTTTCCCTCACTTTAGGCCCAAAAAGGGATGAGCCATCAAAGGGGGGTGTTAACGAAGGATGATTTGAAGGGCTCCGTGAAGGAACACAAGCACATCCAGGAATGTCTTCTAAGAGCGATTTCTGTACCCGCTGCCCTACTCGTTCCATCAGCTGCATAGGATATGAGACGCACGGATGAGTTGACAATAAAATTTAGGGTAGAAAGCTGGGCAGCAACTTTGTCAGAGGCACCTGCAGCTACTGTACCCTGAAGAGTATCTCCCAACTCCCTAAGGAGATCTCTCTTCAACGTAGTAAAATGGGTTAAGTAGTTCAGTGAACAGAGAGCAAAAGTTTCTGAACTTAACATGCGTTTCCCATATCTATACATGATCCTAGACTCTCTATTAGTTGGATGGATAGACAAGGAAATCTCAGACATTTCCTTTCTGGTGGCTGCTGCCACCACCATGGCATCAACTGGGATTTCTTTGGATAAGAAAGTTTTGTCTGGTGGGGCTGATATAAACTTGTTAGGCCTCCTATGGACAGGCTCCATGGACTCTGGTGACTCCCACGCCCTTCGAGAAACCAACTGCATGAGCTCATCGAAGGGTGGAGACACCCAAGAGGTGGAGGGTTGAGACCTGAAAGCCTTCAGGAGAACTGACTCATCCTCAGTAGGGCTTTTGGACTGCCAGTCACCCCTCTGCCCAAGGATCTCAAGTATCTCAGCAAAGGAGATATCCTCAGAGGAGGACCGTGGGGACCCTTCTGACTCATCCAAGTCAGTGGGGAGTCCAAGTGTCTCATCTTGCACAATCTCATCCTGGGGACTTCCTCAGTGGGAGCCTCTGGGGAGGTCTCGGAAAAGCAGGGGGCACCCTGTAGGGCTACCTGAGGCTCTGGGTCTCTACACTTAGCCTGGATGATGGAAGCAGAAGCAGACTCGGGTGCTTTAGGGGATGATGAAGCAAGACCTAAAGTCAAGGATGTCTTGGGAGACAAAGCTCTCCTCATGGCTTCGAAGGCACCATGGCTCCAATGGGAAGGAATGGACGGATCCAAGGGAACCATCAAACCCTCCCACATCAAGACAATGGGCTCCAAGCCGGAAGTAGGAGCTGAACTCATCCGAGCCAAAGTCACGATAGGAAGAGTCGGCAGTGACAAGTCGGTCAGACTATCATCCCCAGATCCGACCAAAGAGTGTCGGCTCCTAGAGTCCCCGGTCGGAGCCGAGGATGTCAGAGTGGATGGAGCCGAGGACACTGGAGCAGGTCTCAGCTCCAAAGGCTCCACAATCAGCAGGTCTGCTTCTTCTGGCTCCGAAGGGCCGATACGGCTCGGAGGAGGAGTAACCAAAGCAGGAGTAGTGGTATTCGGCTCCGAAGCCATTTGGGTCGGAGCCGACAGCAATTTAGCAAGGCCTGGTGCCTGTAAAAACTTCTGCACCAATTGATCCATATCCAAATCTGAAAGGCTGACAGGTGATCTAGATGAATGCACCGATGGTGCTGACTGGAGCAACGGTGACTGAGGCACTTCGGCTGTGGGCCAGCTCTGAAAAGAAAAGACAGTCGGCTCCGTGGTCTGTGGAGCCGATGTCGCAGAGTCATCAGACTTTTTTATTTTTTTGAGTGCTTGAAGTCCTTAGATTCAACAGAGGACTTAGAAGATTTGCTGGCCACAATCCTGGTCACTCAAAGCTCTTAAAAGGGTTGTTTAAGCAAACCCCTGTCCATTAACTTCCTCTTCCTCTCTAACAACACTCCTGATGAAAAGGAATGGCAGACAGCACAAGATTCTTGTAAGGGGCCGCCCCTAAACAATACACACAGGTAACATGTTCATCAGTCACTGACATTTTTTGACTGCAGTCTGGGCATTTATTAAAACCCGACTTGGGATGTTTGTCTTTATCATCCGCCATAACTAACTACTTCAACATGCAAACCAGATATTAATAAAGCTACTAGGCTCTAAATACACACACACACACACACACACACACACACACACACACACACACACACACACACATGGAAACAAGCCTGAGATAAAGAATCCAAAAAAATATTAAACAACTAGAAAAAAGCTGTATATAGCCACTAGAAACCTATTTAAACGCACTCTCTACAGCAAACTATGGCCAAAACGCACGAGGCCAACAATAGAAAAAGGCTTTTTATAGCCACTAGAAAAACTACTTAAACACACACTCTAAGAGATAACTAGGCCAAAACAAATGAGACTGATACTTTAAAGAGTACTAACAACATATGGGAAGGGGAACTTCAAGGAAGCTATAACTATCTAACTTATTTAGTCAAAAGTTTAGTAAAATTATTTAACTAACTGCTAAATAGAAAAGTTTTTTAAATTGTACTGGCACGAGCTTGCACTGGAACCTTCGATCAGATGCCGTGGCAAACTAGATCTGAGGTAATTCACAGTGCATCATGGGATAGGGGCTTGGCCTCGAGCTACTGGAAGACCTCGAGCTTAGTATATGGCCATACTGGAGCAGATGGATAGGCTCCAAACCCATCAGTCAAGAATGAACGGCAAGACTGAACAACTTCACATCACATTTTCTGACTACCTCACTGATTCCTAGAAAAGGTCCTTTGAGAAGTCAAAAGAACATATGCCCACAGAAGATGGGGTTTTACCATCCTGCACACACCTGGATAGTGCATCTTTAACCATGGGGCACAATAAAGATCTTCCATCAAAGGGTGCACTGACAAAGGAAGACTTAAAGGGCTCCGAGAAATCACACAGACACATCCAGCCATGCCTCCTAATGGAAATGCCTGAACCTGCTCAAACTGAGGTACCTTCAGCTGCAAGGGAGATGAACTACAAGGATGAGTTTGAAACGGATGGTAGGGTAGCCAACTGTGAGGTAATCAAGCTCTCTGCCTGGGAAGTAATGATCCTAAACAAGGATTTGGTAAGTTCTTTAATCAAATCCCTCTGAAGTCTAGTGAAGCATGGCAATAATTCAGCGACCAAAATGCAATATGAATCTGTCCAGCATCCTAGACTCTGTTAGGGGATGAACAGAGGAACTTCGATGCGGAAATTCTTTTTTTGTGGCCACTGCTATGATCATGGTACTCCCTTGCTCCAAAATTCCCCGTCTGTGGGTGGTGCCAGGATCCTCTCTGTTCTCTTGGGGATAGGCTCAATAGAATCAGGCTCCTTTCATGGTTGTTGAGACATAAAATCAATGAGCTCTTCGGCAGGCGGAGTCTTCCAGGAGGTAGATAAGCAAGCTCCAAAAGCTTCCAGGAATACTGACTCCTCTAAGGAGGGGTTATCGGTAGACTAGGGTAGGAGGGTGATGTAATGGTTAAGGTGTTTACCTTACAAACACAAGGTGCAGGGTTTGATTCTCACATCTGGTAATTGGCTAAGCTTAAAATGGCCCACAAGGGCAGTTACCTAGTACTAATCTATGAACCTATGAACTAGCCACCCATTTGTTTGAGGCTCTCTAGTATATCTCCAAAGAAGATGTCATCAGGTGATAATCTTGGGGACCCTTCTCTCTCATTGAAACCAGTATCCTCCACGACAGTCTCTTGAGAAAAGTCTAAGTACTCCCTTTTGCACTTTCTCTTCCTAGGGACTTCTTCGGTGGAATGTTGCGGAGAAGTATCGGAAGACATCAATATACCCTGTTGGGTATCCTGGTGACTATGGGTTGGTTGTTCCACTGGTGCAGGAAGTTGAGGCTCAAGACACAAAGACAACTGGGTCTGGGGAGTAAGAGCCAAGGGGGATGGACACATCCTTTCTCTTGGAGCAGAGAAAACTCTCTCCACTACCTTGAAAGCAGAATGCCTTGGAGAGAAAGGGACCAATGCTTCCAGAAGACAAGCTTCTGGACTGTCAGCTCCCTTTGATCCGAAGGCAAACCACTTGAGGTAGGGGTCAGAGACGAGCTGTCCAGCATCAAGGCTCCAAGGGGCAGAGAAGGCTCCAACAACCACTGAGTCAACTCCAACACCCTGGATCTGGCACTGATGCTACGGCTCCAAAATTCATCTGGCTCCAATGTGCTTGGAGCTGGTCCATTCAGAAAAGGTGCCAGAGTAGAAGATACAATGATCTCCAGATCCGAAAAGGACGGATCTGGTATATGAGGATCCAACTTCTCTGAAACCAAAGGTTGGATCACAGAAGGAGACAGTACAGGCAGGGTAGTACTCATGAAGGCCTCTGCACCTGATGGGGTATAAGCCAAGATAACCCCCATTTGAATTTGTGTTGAGAGGAATTTTCTCATCATCCTGTCCACATCTGCTTTAGTCACACTTCTGGAGGAGCAAGAAGAAGAGATGCTGCTGATGAAGTCTAAGAATTATGATGCTTGGGAGACCCTTCCAGAAAGGGAGCGGGAAGATGAGAGGACACCAGATCCAGCATACAGGGGATCGGATCTGTGGTACCCTATCTGAAAGCTTCTTCAAATCTGAGGGAGTCAGATCTGAAGCTTTTGTCTTTGGATCTGAAAGGGTCAGACTGGAAGATTTCTTTTTGGATCCAAACAAGTCGGATCCGAAGGTTTTGAGATCTTAAGAGGCGGTTCTGAACCCTAAGTCAAGGAACTTGTAGGATCTGGGGAAAGCTTCTTGGCCTCTTTTTTGTGAAGGTTTTAGGGATTTGAGCCCTACATGTTGCATCAGAAGATTTTGATGGAAGTTATTATTTCAAAATTAACTTATTTTGTCTATCAATTAGAGCCCTAGGGTTGAATGCCTTGCATATGTCACAGGCAGAATCAAAGTGTGCCGGGCCTAAACAATATACACGCACAGCATGTGCATCAGAGAGAGGAATTTTATGGTCACAGGCCATATATTTTTTAAAACCAGAGGGTTTTTCAGCCTTATTTTAACTACAAGAAGGAAGAAAAAGATTTTTTTTATTTGGAAAATATGGATAGGAAAGAACAAAGGGAAAGTATTACCAACAACGGTAAAACAAGGATATACCTAAAAGGAGAAAAGAGAAAAATAAATTACCTACTATGGTAATGCAGAATTACACTAAAATAGTGTAGAGAAACAAGGGAGGATACGTAGAAAGTTTTTTCAAAAAAAAGAAATAAATAGATAAGGCAAAAAAAAATCTACTTTTTCTCACAAAGGCTATTACTACTCAAGAGCTTACAGTGACCATGGCCGCAATTAAAGGTAGCAAATGAGATCTGAGGTACAGTACGAGTCTGTTGCATTATGGGTAAATGAAGCTCGAGAGTATCAGCGTCACACAAGCTGGAAAAAGCAGCCAAGTCAGATCCAAGGATCGGATCCGAACCCATCTGTTGAGGAATGAATGAAAATGACAACATCAGATCAACTTTTCACAGAAATGAGGAAGGAAGTCCACAAAGGGGTACTAATCTGCGTAGAAGTTCAAACAAGTCAACTGTCGAACCACTGACGATGCAGCAAGATAAAAGTCTGACTGGGATGTTTAACAGTAAGAAAGTTCTGAATTTTGGTGCTCATACATTTGCCTTTATACCAACATGCCCTTGTGCTTCCTCAGACATACAGTGCATGTGGAAGGCACCAAAAAGCCTTTGAATACAGGCTGGATGTCCAATCCTGTGCAAAATGCGCTGCATACAGCTTAAACTGCTGCAACAGTGATCTAATAATGAACATCCTGGATGACTGGAGAGGTACCCTCAAATTCACCCTGAACTGGCTGGCCTAGCCCTCCTTGAGTAAGGGGGATACAACCTGAGGGTGGGTACTGGCATGGCACTGAAGGTCACAAAAATAAATTTCTTGAAATTCATACGAATCCTAGTAAATCAGACAAAGTTCCACATTTTTTTTTTTCAGCAACTTGGTGAAGCATGGGAAAATTCAAGCTCCTTCTATGGCAGAAATACCTCCAAATTCTAGGCAAACTTTGCCTGTATTTAAAATCATTTTGGTTTATGAAGGAAGCACACTAGATTGTTTACAGAATGACTGTGACTACTTAGCTATTTCCTGGTAACAGAAAAAAACTCCCCTGCTTAAAATTTTTGAAAAAGGCACAAAGCATTCTCCCTAGTTGCTACTAATTCTGAGTACAGAGACCTACTGAACAAAATGGGGCCCTTATAATTTTACAAATTGCCTTCTACTTATCAACAATATCTTACTGACTCAGCCACATCACTGAATCACTTGGCAAATCAGCAGATGCAAATGGTCAGTGGTAGTCTGCTAAATGCACATTTAAAGGGCAAAAGCATTAATTCTGGAAACACAAGAAAAACAAATTAAATGTTTATTGCATTTTACAGGAAAGGCAAATTAAATGTCTACTGCATTTCAAAACTTTAATGGTAATACTTAAAATAAACTTTATGGTGGGAAATGGACATTTCAAAAGAACAGTTGCAAAAGTACTACACAAATTCAGTGAAATCTTTAAAGCATAAGATTAACTGAAAGAACTGATCTATGTATTATGCATCACAACAGGAAGGAACTGTCCAGAAAGTAGATTCACATGACTTGTCAACATGACAAAGTTGTACTGAAGTTTCACATTTAGTCTGGATCAAGTTACTTTCAGCATGCTGAATTATTTCCATGATTTTTAAAGGGCTGCTACGTTGTGGAGACATTTAATATAATTTATACTGTGTTTAACTAGTTATTTACGACTCAGAGTCACAGTATTAATATGTCATAAAGCATGTTACATGACAAATGCTACCCTCCCATAAACTACCACAGTTATGTAATTTACGGATATCAAATAGTGGTTTAAGAATATATATCGGGACTCTTTTAGAACTGTTAAGAGACAAAGCAGTGTGAGAAGGCTTATCCTCAGTTCTAATTAAATATCTGAAGTAATACAGCTATATTAACAAAAAATTTTAATGACCGTCTTTATTCACAAACTTCTTCCTTGCCTAAAATCTTTACAGTGGCTTAAAGATATTGACCAACCTGTGAGATTAAGTGTACTTGTTAACTTTGAAGTGTAAATCGTCATAATTGCTTTAGACTTCAGGCTATGCCTACACTGAGGCAATCTGAATTTTCCATTATAAGTACTTCACAGCTCTGCAATTCTGATGGCATGTTATATTCTTAAATTGTGTAAACCACAAAATAAGGTTCAGTATGCCTGCAGACTGGCCAATTCCTCAACAAAAAGCATAGCTCAAACTTGCCCACCACTGCAGTTCATTATTTTTCAAAATACAATGCTTGTGGGATATTGTTGCGGTGGTCTAGCCTGCATCACCAACTTCAGCTGTTTGCACAGAATGTATACCTGGCATTTAGTCCAAGATGCTGAAGAGAAGGCAGAATAAAATAAAGCAAAATTCTGTAGTATGCCAAAGAATGTAAAGACGAGTCTTCAGTGCCAGTCAGGAATGCTACTGTCTCTAGCAATATTAAATCTTATATATGGCATTAGCGCAAACTCCGCCATCTGCAAGCATTCAGCACTGTTATGATAAAACTTATCTTACTAACAAATTACTTTTTTCACAATATTAATTTTGAAATGGTATGCAGTACACTCCTTTGGAGTTCAAACAATTCAAAACTTTAATCATATACTTAGAAAATGCCACGTGCAAGAAACAATTATGCAACACTGAAAAAATATATACAGGTGGAGGCTGGATTTTGGGATCAATTTTATTATTAAGTGCATTTTTCATTGCAATGCAAACTGTTGCAAAAATTCATCAATAATGCATTCCATCTAAAATGAAAACAACATACCAAAAATTACTGACAACACTCCTGCAACTAAATATAAACTGACTAAAGGACTGCACAACAACAAGGAAATAGAGAAACTTCGTTAAACCTACGGTCTGCCGATCTTATTCAGTGCACTACCATTATTATACCTATCCATTATTCCACTTTCAGCAATTCAACTTTTCAACAAAATCAACTGCACCTGTTTTATACATAAATACATACGCATTTGCACATACAAGCAGGCACATGCCACACATAGACACATAAATATCTATCCATCTAAACACACACACACACACACACACACACACACACACACACACACACACACACACACACACACACACACACACACACACACACACACATTATATATATATATGGCTCTATTTAACTTAGTTGAAAGATACAAAGATACTCTGCTTAATAAAATACAATTTGGTCGGCTAAACAGATGGTCAACAGGCTTGCTAGACTGACGATCCCCAGTAGGGGAAATGCCCTTTTCCACAGGAATTGTGAAATCTCGGAGTTAAGATATATAATTAGCAGGGGTATAACTCCTGCAAAAAAAAAAAAAAAAAAAAAAAAAAAAAAGCAATGCTTTTTTTTTTTTAATTCACATCAGCATGTATAATGTCGATCAATTTGATTCGATATTATGTATGGCGACAAAAGTACTATATATTTATATATAATATATATCTTTAGTAAACAATTTTTTGTTCAGAAAACATAGGCATGTTGCTTTAGAATGAAGCCAACCATATTCAACTTCCTTATAATACAATGACAGCAAGTTTTCCATTACAACTCTCAATCTACTATGTAAATATACTTAAGACTACCAAGTATTTTAAGCAGAAAAATAAAACCCAGCTGTTAACCATTTACTTCCAACCACAATCTGCATATACCTTGCAATTAAAAGACCCACTTGCAACTAGAAGAGAAAGAGATGACCCTCAGTAACAGAACATGAAGTGAAAATGAGTGTTTTCTGTTACTAACCATGCTGAAAAGGTAAAATGCACTCTTGTAAAAGTAGCATGCACAACACAAGGAACTGTCCTTTATGGAAAAAAGGCTAAGAACTTCAAGTATAACAAAATAAAAAACATACACGTTCAAACATTTACAAAATGTGTCTATTTATAATTTTCCTAAGGCTGAAAGTTCTGACAAGATAACAATGCCCATTGCTAATGTGCCAAATAGTACATATTCTTAATTCTGCTATTAAATTACTATACTCAAACACAAGTCACGTCATCTCATTAAAAGTATAGCTGTGTGAGAACACTCAACATAACAACAGCTATTTAATTAAAGGAATCAATGCTGAAGAAATTCATGTCACACGGGAAGTAACTGCAGGAACACCATAATTCTCCTAGACTGGCAATTTTCAGCAGTCAGACATCTCTAGGACCACATGGTCTCAAGTGGAGGTCATTGCAAGCAGCCCAACAACATAAAACAGTGCATTAAACACTCTGTTCTGTGTTTGTTTGGTGCCCAGGAAATGGGGAACAGAGCAATAACAGCAACTGTTCACTGGAAAAGCTTTAGAAGCAATACATAAAATAAAATAAAATAAAAATCAACTCGAAATGCACATTATCAAAAGGTTACAATAAACAAAAAATGCCTCCAAATACAAACTTAAGGCAAATAAGAAAAAAAATTAAACTTACAAGTGAAATGGTTTGCACTACTATAAAAACAACACATAAGCATATAAAGCTTGTAAATTAGTGAGAGAGGGAACAAGCCATTCCTACAGATATAAGAACATATGGAGTTACAGTAAGTGCTTATACAACTGTACTATGTTCATTCTAAGGCTCTCTTGTACAGATATGCATACAATCAGTGTGATAGAACCAAGAACCAAGCAATGTACCCACACCTCTGTTCTAATAAATGATTGAAACTTTATTTACTTTTAAACCAGAGTAAAAAGGTCACACAGACAAACCATTCAGTAAAAACTACAAGAAAGACCCAGCGACACTTAAGTTTTCAATAATCCTTAATCCTCCTGAAGCGGAAGCCCATGGAATATATATGCAAATAACCCCTAAGAAATACCATTGTTTCTGTTATATAGTTTCTGAATTCTCATGATGTTTTGCTTTCACTTTTCAAGTCTTTACTGGTACATTCAACCCAATAAAGTCAAACTCCAGCAGTTGTAGATATGCCATGCTTCGCCATTTTCCTGAGCTTGTCAGTACTGCATAAGTGGATTAGGATATTTTGCAGTCACTCTCATGCTATGGGTATCAGGCTTGGTTAAGCCTTGTGATTCTAAAGTAAGGCCATAAATTTTTATTTATTGTATTTGTTAACCAGGAAAGTCTACTGGGCCTAGGTGAGTCCGTTTTCAGTAGAGGCCCAGGGAGAAAAGCTCCACATAACATTAATAGTACATACAGGGAAAAGTACAATATACAGTGTATATACAGTCTCAATGCATGGAAATAAATTTCAACACAATGGTACAAGTTATTTACAGACATTACACCAACAATACAATTTGATCACTGAGGATGGAGTTAGTCAGGTAGGGTAGCAGTTTTAATTATTACTTGTTGGAATTTTAAGGCATAAGCAGTTGAATTCAGCAAGTCAGAGAGAGCTCCTAAGTAGTGATACTGTAGAGGGCTATAGTAGTGGATCAAGTGTTAGGAGGTACTATTTTGGCACAAGTACATTACCAGACAGAAGAAAGGTGTGATCTGAGAGACTTCTTAAACAGAGCAGGAATACAGACTGTTCTGATAGAAGTTTAGAAATTAACTTACGATGTACTGACAAGTATCTGAGAGGTACGGTTGAGAAAGCAGCAAGTATAAATGAGGAGGTCAGTGCTAAAATCGGTGGTGCATTTGCAGGTTGGGTTACTGTGCGTTTTGTCAAATGTTGCTTTTTTTGGCAAATGCTACAAGTGGTCAAAATTACAAACATTCAGGAAAGTTCAATATTTCAAAATGTCATTTCTTCCAACATGGTGAGTAGAGATTAGCAGGGGGTTAGAGTGTGTACATGTGTGTGTTTGGGTGTTAGGGATCGGTAAGGGTACAGGTGTTGTGTGTTCAAATGCAAGTGTGTGTGTTTTAGGGTTAGGTTAGAGCTTACGTTTGTAGTGTACTGTGGTGCCTGTTTGTGTTTATGAGTGTATCTTGTGCAGTGGCAGGGTTATGGGTAGGAGTTTTTTAAGGTATGGTATGGGGTTAGAGTTGGGGTGGGGGCAGGGATAGGGTTAGCAAGCATTATCTCAATAATGCATTGTTATAATAATGCCCCCCCCCGCATTACCTTAATAATGGGTGCTAGCCCTAGTGTGCTTTAGTATTGTAGTAAATATGTTTGAAAGCAGTCTGCACTCAGTACGAGTTATAAAAAAACTTACGATGTAATACGTCCTAAAGTGCATATTATCTCGATAGTTATTATCCTTTACACAAATATAATAATTACAAGTCAGTTAAGCAATTTCATAGTTCAAATGAATGTTACTCACTATAGTTAATACTGTAGGTAATGTGTACTGCATTACTGAATTACAAAAAAGTACCCTAAAGAAGGAGAGCATAAAAAGATAAATCCTGACTTGATACACTGAAATTCAACTTAGACATGCCTATTAAAACAGGGACTCAAGGTACTATGCTCACAATAACCTGAGCTAAGGCCTTATAAGAGTTATATTACACTTAATATAGGACAGTAACTTACACAAAAATATTAGCCCAGAAGAATGGCATTAATTAAGGAAAAGGCATATCAGGAAGGGCAAGGTGATACTGCTTTTAACCAGGTGTTGTAATACAGTAGGTCCATGGTTTGGTCGGTTAGAAATTCTTTTAATGCATGCTTGAAGACCAGCAGGTTAGGAGTTGCTCTGATAATAATAGGAACTTTGTTCCAAGCTTTGGCAACAGAGTTAAGAGTAAAGGCTTTTTTTCAGCAGATCTATTAGGTTTATGCAATGACAGAAGTTGCTTATCTTCTCATCTTAAGGATCTTGGAGGTAGACAGCTCTGAAGAACAGAACTGAGGGCAAGACAGGCAGAAGGTTTATAATGTTATGAGCAGTTAAGAGTTGTAGATAGAGGTGTTGTGGTAGTTCTAGATGTTTCATGGATTGCAGAGAAGTACAGTGATGGATATAATATGCAGCAATAGCTGCAAACTTTGCCATTTTTGTGTTCTATTTAGGTGAGACATGGAGATTGGTAAGAATAAAAGCTCCATATAGGAGTGAAGGTAACAGGTATATGTTGGCAACAGTTACTCTGGCAGATGTGTTTAGATAGTGTTTATGCCTAAAGAGCATCCCCAGGTTCTGGTGAGTTTTTATTAAAATTATTCTGGATATGTAGATCAAATTTAAGATTTTCATCAACAGTCACACCTAAAGTTTGGTATGGGGGGATATACTGTATGTTTGACAGTAGATCTTAAACTATGATTTCTCTGGGGAATGTGGTTTAGTGGTAAAGAGGAAGAGTTTATTTTTATGGGGTGTAAGTAACAGCTGGGAATTATTAAGCCAGGATTCAAGGGAGGAGAAAGCTTCTTTGGTTATGTGTTGAAAGTGCAGCAGATTATGAGAGAAGCAAGTGATAGCTGAGTCATCTGCATAATGAATTAGAGTGATCAGAAGAGGTATGAAGGTTATTGATAAAGATATTAAAAAGAGGGTGGGGGAGAACAGATCCTTTGGGGACACCAGTAATGTTAGGCAGATAAGGTGAGAGGGGGCCTTGCCGTCTATTAGACAGACAGCTGGTAAGCTATTTGACAGAGGAGGAGAAGAGTCCAATGGCAGAGAACTGGTGTAACAGTTTAGAATAGGAAACTGTATTAAATGCCTTTGCAAGATCTACAAATAGGGAGGAGGCAATTTTACCAGAGTCTCTAGCACTGCTGGTAATGTACATAAAAGAAAGTAGAGCTGATGATGTACTGTGGGCTGGTCTAAAGCCATGTTGAATCAGAAGTTCATTTTGGAGAAGATGATTAAGACGTTGCTTATGGAAGCATTTCTTTAGTCTTTTGGAGAGGGGAGATAGGATAGCAATATGCCGATAGCTGGATACTTTAGTGGAGTTACCCTCTTTATGAAGCAGAATAATGAAAGACTTTTTCCAAAGTACTGGGACATAAGTTCCTGTAGTGGATCTATTGATAAGAGTGCTAATAGGATAAGCTATGGCCTCTGCAGCTAGTTTAATGCATTTAGCTGGAAACGTATCTGTGGAGGCTTGTGGGAACAGGTTGTAGTGTGAAATTTAGAGAAATTGTCAAGAATTCTTGAGTAGACACTGGTCACAGAGAAGAAGGATGAGAACTGTCAGTCATATTTATGAAGATGGAGTAGAAATGGTGTTAGGAGAATATTGCGTAAAGGATGTATATAGGTAGGAAGAGTTTGTGGTAAGGTTGGCTAGGCTGTCAATAATATAGTTATTAAATATACCAGCAGTTTGACAGAGATGATGAATCAGAATTCAGATTGGGGGCATTTTTGGCTCCTGGGTTAAGCAGTGTATTAATAGATGACCAAATATTTTGGGGATTGTTTTTGTGGATTGCTTGAATCTCAATATAGTAATGTTTTTGTCCATAGTAATTTGTTTTTAATCTGATGAGTTGCCTAAAGTATTGTAGTTGTATGTTGGTTTTTATTCCTTAGCCAGTCTTTCCATTCTTTCTTTCCACGATTTGTCCCTGTCTGTAAAATAACACAAAAACAAAAGTCTCTTAAATTCTCCACTGCCATCTTTGTGCTAGTAAATAATTGTATCCCATTTGTGAGAAACACTTTCAAACCAGCAAGGAAAGTCTGTCTATGCTTTATTTGCTACTATCTATACTTTTTAATCACTTAAGTAAATAGTTGACTCTGCTGAAGCGTGACTTCCAAACAGTCATGATCTCTACAAATGGATCATCTTTCAACTGTATACCTCTTTCCACTGCGGTGGTGGTCCTGCGGTAGCGTTGTCGCCTCACAGTAAGACGCTGTCCTGTTTGATTCTCAGCTAGAGCATCTTCTGTGTGGAGACATGCGTGAATGGGTGTACCTTCGTTGAAGGTTGTGCATCAGAGCTGGCAACTCGGCACGTAATAATCTACTGCCAATCATTAGCGGACCGGAGTTCCACTGTGGCGACCCCTAACTGGGAAAAGCCGAAAGACACAACAACAACCTCTTTCCTGGGCACCGATACTGCCATAATATTTACCCCTTCTACCATGAAATAACTACCAAAATTACCTTGAGTTTACTGCACTTTCAATAAGGTAAAAGACAATCGATAAGCCTTCCTTACACCTAATAACGTCTAAAACTAGTCTGAAAGACATTTTTTAAACAAAAACTAAACAATGCATTCCTTCTTCACATTTCAGTGCACCACTCAGTCTCACATTCTTCATTCTAGCCTTACTTCTAATGAAACAATTTCTGTACAGTATACACCATCATATTACCTTATCTTGCACATCACCAGGCTTTTGTTTTAGCAGCAGCAAGGCATCATACGGATGCTGTAGCAAATCACAGTCATTAGTTTCCATCTGTCTGATATATACAATTAACAACCCTGATGCAATTGTAAATGTGTATATAACCTTTATTGTTCTGCAACAATTGTTTTGCCTATTGTAAATGTAGAAAATCTATTACATTCTTTTTCTATCATGTCTACAAATGTACACTGTCAAATGTATGGAGTTTTCTCGCCAAAACTCCACTGAAAAGTGGTTCTTGAAACCTAGTTAGACAAATCTAATAAGCATAGGCAAAATAAAATAAATAAATAAATGAATAAAATAAATAAATGTCTTAATTCATGTGTAACTCATTTCAAAGTAATTCCAACATTTTTCATACTAAATCACATTAATGTTTTTTTCTTTTTGTCATTATCGTGCTTTTTGGCTCAGGCTCAAGTGATCAGCCTCTCTCCAGAGTTCTTGTTCCAAAATCACTTCTTTTTCACTTTCAACCATTTTCACTGCAATTCTAATGTTTGCACCTCTTTAATAAACTGGAACCATGAACCTGCTTTGAGTAAAGAACAATAACAAAAAATACATCTAGATAAATGGAAGAGACATTCAGGAACTTGAAGCACCCCAAGATCTCTGAAAACAATACAGAGTTTGTTGAAGTGCAGGGTGTAAACTGCAGATTCGAGTCACCTGATTTAGGCAATGAAAGAGCAGGGTTGATGTGAACTCCCATAAGTCTGTGGAGAATAAGTACTGCCACCAGGAATTCCATAAACATGATGGGTGCAGCAAAAACATCAAGTAACACGCAGCTGAACTGGCAACACAAGTGACCAAATGCCTGCAAACTTTCTGAATGGGTATCTTTGTGTAAATATCTTACATGCCCCATGGTCACCACAAATGCATCTCATTTCAAGATAAGAAGAAGGCCTTGAAGTGTGAACACCGTGAATGTTTCTAACTTGTGAGATTTTAGGAAAAATCTCCATTGATCTTATCCTTCAATAAAAGTATTGGCTGTGTGCTGCACGACATCTTTTAGTAGTTGTTAAACTGAAGACAGAAGTAAGAGGATCTGGGCTCTCTGAGTGGCTCAGAAAGGGCCTGTTACTAGAGCTGTGCAAAATGTTATGGTGTAAACTGCTGAGAACACTTCTCTGACTCATTTATCTGAAGTTGTCTTGAACTTCTGAGTCTAAAAATGGGCAAATCTTCTCCTGGAGATGGTGGAAGACGCAGCATGAAAGAGATGACTGTCATCAATTATTATTCATGGAGGGTCTATCCTGTCATGACAGTCCTTGTTCTTCTTACTGCTACTGATATATGGACTTCCAGGCCTAATATATTTTGTGATACTGTCTTTTTTGCCTGTACTATTGTTATCCAATTTGCTTACAAAAAAAAAATGGTTAGGATTTTGGTTGGAGCTTTTCTAGAAAATTCAGGAAAGGAGGCTAGAACATTGCTTTATAATTTTCAAGGACTGACCCTTATCATCTAACTCTTTAAATGCCTTTGTGAAACAGAACCAAAATATCTGTTACCTAACGGACATCAAGAAGTGGACTCCGACCATCATCAGGGGATATGCAAGTTCTGAGATATGTACCAGATGCAAAATCTCTAAAGTTAGCATGTGTTGTGTCATATTTACAACTTACAAGTTATGATTTTTTTCAGTACACTATTTAATAAAGGATTTTCGAATGGAAACAGACTGCCTGCCTTTCTTGGATTACTTTCGAATACATAGTAATTCTGTACAATTCTATATATTTTTTATTACATATTTTTTTTTTTTTTTTTTTTACTTAAGACGAGTTTAACTTTGCTACTTCTACTACTGTTGTCTGATTTGATTAATATACAGTGATTAACTAGAGATATATGGACTGAAAATCTTCCACACAGAGAAGTTTCTTACACTGTTTAGATTTGGTAGATAGCAGCACTAACATCCAGAGTGGCAGATGTATCTACCTTCTTGGATCCTACAGTCTGTCTGGTAGTACTAAGAGGCAATGTCTGTGAAGACCCCTTCGAAGCAGTTAGGTCAATCACAGGAAGGTTGGTCACAGTCCTTATACAGAAATTCTAAAATTTAAACTGAAGTTTGTCCCTGTACAACCCAGTTTTGTGAAGCCACAACTTGAGCATGCTCCTTCCTATGTAACTAGGTAAAAGATGTTCAATACAAAATGCAGCTTTATCACTCTGTAATCTAGTATTATATGATCTGCTTGTTACAGAGAGCTTCCTGGCAACAATGGGACATATAAGAGTTGAATAATTGGTTTTATATATGCATATATGCTAGTTGAGCAGAAAACTTGCCATGACAGGTAGACAATATATTCTAACAAGTATAAGAGTGATTCTCAAATTTATCCAACAGACTGACAAATATAACAGATTTTTATTGTACCACTTGATCTACAATGGTCCTTCCGTAATGGGTCCTATGATGACTCTCTTCATCTTTTCCACAGATCCTGATATGACATTTTTCTCTGATGCCCCTGTGCTCAGTGTTGTCACGAATGTTGACTACATCAGTGCACCTTGCTTGTAAGCCTATCAGTTTGTCCCTAACAATTAGTAAGCACACCTCCTTCATCTCAAGCCATTTAATTAAGCTATGACACTTACAGTTCAAACAAGTAACATACAAGTACATATACTTTACTAATTTATAAGAAACTCTTACTGTCAAGGCTGAATCGAGGGACTATGCAACTACATGGGAAGAGTGGGAAGAAAAAGGGTTTGACAACACAACAAGCTGATATACTGATAAGGTAAGACTGCATCTGTTACATTTAACACTGAACCAGAGTATAAAGTATAAGTCCAGAGAAAATCACTTTAGCTAGCATATCTAGGAGACTGTCTCTCTAATACCCTCCCTATTGGAGGAATAAAGACACCTTGTTGAAGTTTCAGTTAAGTAGGTAGATGGACGAGTGTTCTTGGAGGACAGCTTGCATTTGGACTGACTGATTGTAATCCCCTTCTCTGTAGAAGGTGGAACTAGAGGTCCCAATGCTGAACCAGAAGATTCCTGGAAGTAGCTGTAATGAGCCATTCGTCTAGGTACAGGAAGATCTGGATCCCTTACAGTCAGATATGAGCTGGTACCACCACTGCCATAATTTCTGAGAACACTTGGGGGGGTTGTGGTGAGACCGAATGGCATTGCTCTGAACTGAATATGATTGGCTCCCAGCTGGAAATGGAGACATCTCCTGGCTTGTGTCTGTATTTTTATGTGATATTTGGCGTCCAGGAGAGCTATACTCATCCTTACTCAGAAGAGGCAATATGGACTGCACTGTGACCATCCGGAATGTTTTTGTCTTTCAAATTGATTTATATGCCTTAGGTCCAAGATCGGCCTGAGGTCCACTGTCATCTTTAGAACTAAAACGAACCTGGAATACACTCCAGATTCTAATTGGTCTCCGGGGACCTGATGGATAACTCTTTCTTCCGGTAACTTGAATACCTGTGTTGCTGCATATTCCAGCTCTGAGATGGGTGGAACATCAGGGATCTTTCCCTTCTTCTTTGGAGGATAAGAAAAGGGAATGGAATAGCCTCTGGTGATTATCTTTAGCACCCAAGAATCCACTGTAATACCTTACCAGGCTTGTGGGTACAAGGATAAGTGCCCCCCCAGCTGCTTCCACAGTGCTGCAGTTGGGTAAATTCTTCAGGAGTGCTGATAGGGTTTCCCAGTAAAAGGACCACTAAACCACTGGTTGTGCAGTCTACCTCTGCACCTAGAGCAAAGTCTACCTGAGTTGCCTCCCCCTCTGCCCTGTGGGGGTGTGTGGCCAGGAATGTCTTGGTGATGACCTTTTGACTGTCTGAACCACATCTTCTTATCACTCCTTTGGTTCATAGAAAAGATCCTTTGAGCGGTTGAGAAGTAGATCCCTATGGCAGACAGGGTTTTACAGTGTTGTTCACTCCTGGTAAGCATTTTTATTTTACTTTGAGTCCATAAAGTGTGGAACCATCAAAACAGGCATTGATGAAGGACATCTTAAAGCCTTCCGTAAAGTTACAAAGATGCCTCCAAGCATGCCAGCACATGGTTATTTTGGTGTGTGCTGCCATAGCTGTGCTATTGGTTCCCTATTACGCTGTCGCAGACGCAGGTTGTCAAATGTATTTTTGTTGAACTATAAAGCGTGAAAAGGCAAAATAGTGAAGCAGCTTTTCAGTGAATTCTTTTGCTTTTGCTACTTTGCCTTTTCAGCACTGTAGTGCGATCTCGGAGTTGGTATATATTTAAGTAGGGTGTGTGTGTGTGGGGGCATAGCCCCCCACATTGGGGGGTGTGGTGGCGAAGCCCCCAACATTAAGTAATGTTTTACTGTTTTTTTGTTTCGGAACAGTGATTGTTTTCCATTGGAAAATAATTGCAGTTCTGAAGTCTCGACGTTGTAAGCTTTCGCTTACACGGGGTCAATTATCTGTCGTTCGCTCTTCTGAGCGTGCAATATGATAATATAGACCCGTGCTATCAGCTGCACTTAAGAGATGAAGCATGGATACATTAGACATAGACTGAAGGGCAGATAGTTGTGAGTTCATTCTTTTCTGAATATCTGCTGGTAAGTTACCCAAGTGGGACTTGGTAAACTCCTTGGTCAGGTCCCTCTGAAAACGCATCATGTGAGCAAGATAGTTCAGCATTCTGAGTGCAAAGGTCTGCTTTTTTTGGGAATGGGTTCTACTACATTAGGATTCTTCCAGGCCATTGAGCTACTAGATCTACAAAGGCTTCAGCAGGTGGTACCACCCAAGATGCAGATGAGCTAGTAACACAGGCCTCCAGCAACTCAGATTTGCCCTTCCAACCGCCTCACTGCTTCATCAAGTCTAGGATATCACCAAAGGTGATGTCTTCTACAGAGGATCTCAGGGAACCTTCACTTTCACCCAGATGAGTGTCTTCTGTGACAGACTCACCCTGGAGAAGAGTATAGATGTTTCCGTCTGCAAGTCTGTTTCCTAGGACTGTGTCTCATGAGAATCTCAGGAGACAGATCAGAATCAGACTGGCAACTCAAATGTCGGGTATCTTCCAGGCCTAATGGAACTGACTATCCCTGTGGATATGAATAAGCAGAGTGAGTTGGAAGATCCAAAAGAGGTTGGGACAGGTATGAGCTTGAAGATGGCACCCGAGTTATTGGCATAGCCAAAACCCTTAAAATGCCTCAAAAGCAAAGGACTCTATAGGAGCATCCCTCCTATCCAAAGGAGGAACAATAATCACCTCAAAGGCACCGCAGTCCTGGCTTGAAAGAGTCCCCAGCTCCGGAGAGCCCGGAGATCTCCTCCGAACCGAGGGCAATGGCTCCTAGCCCAATGTACGAGCCAAGCTCACATGTGCCGAAGCCCCGAGAGGGAGACCGGAGTTGGACAAGGGTCTGATGCCACTCCACTCCTTGGAGCCGATGAGAGAGCATCGGCCCCTAGATCCCTCGATGGAATGAGACAATGAAGAGATCTGAGCGGTAGTCGGAACCGACAGACTAGTGGTAATCAGAGCCGACGGTTCCACCACAACAATTTCCATGCACTCCAGCTCCGAACTCAAAGGAGTCAGAGGAGGAATCGATAATGGTGCGGGTTGGCTGTCCGCGCCAATTCTTGTGGGCTGGGTTTGATAATAATTTAGCTAATGCCTGTGTCTTGAGAAGCCTCTTCACCACCTTCTCCACATCATGATCCGAAAGCCTGGATGATCGAGAGGAATGAGAGGAAGACCGATGACTGCCTGCCACAGATTGCAACAGTGGGGACTGTGGAACAGACCGCACCAGCTCGAGAGAGGGAGACCTGGTTATCTTGTGAGTCCTGACTGGCTCTGAAACCACTGATGGAGCCGCCAGAGAAAGAGCTTTGTCAGAACCAACTCTCGGATCCGACAAACTTGCAGGTTTGTCCTTAGATTTAGATGGCTCTGACATCAGAGCCGACAAAGATGATGGCTTAGGTTTCCTGTTTTTTTGCTGGCTGAAATACCTCAATAGCAACATCAAAGGGACTTTTTAGTAAGTGTCGCAAAATCAACTTATTTTTTCTTTCCTGCAGGACCCGAGAACTAAAAGCATGACATATAGAACATGAGTTCTGCAGGTGTACAGCCCCTAAGCAATAGACACAGCTTGTGTGCCCATCCGTAAGGGGCATCTTTTGGCAGCATGAGTCACACTTTTTAAAATCTGAAGGTTTTGACTCTTTAGGATCTTTGGACATGCTAGCAGTAACTACAACAGTACCAAAGAAAAAGACCAACAACAGCAACAACAACAACTAAAAAGAACTTTAAACTTTTTTTTTTTTTTTTTTTTTAACAGGAAAAGGAAAGGAGGAAAGGGAAGAGCCTCTAAGTTAAACGGCAACTCCCTATCCCAGGAGAGCCTCTAACTTATTAAACGGCTGCTCCTATAAGGAAAGAGAAAGGGAAATGTAGAGAAAAAAGGGCCCTTAAACAAAGACGGAGCTGAGAGAAAGGGAAGAGGGAACCCTCAAAGTCAAACGGGTTCATGGGAACAAGACAAGCCTAAAGACTCACTCTACCTCTTTTCGAGCCAACTGCAACTGCAGAGTTAAAATTTCTTTCCTGGAAAACAGCCTTCCTTTTAGCAATCACCTCAGCTAGAAGGATATCTGAATTACAGGTCCTTATGGCAGTGGAGCCTTTCATCATCTTTCATACGGACAGAGTGTAAGAGGGATATTCTAGAAGCTGCTACCTGGAGTTCAGTTCATACTTTCACCAAGCATTATCACTTACCAATTTTCTCTAAATCCAGAGCTGGCTTTGTCACTGCTGTTTTGCAGGGCCTTATAGCTGGTCCTAATGCTGTATAAATCCATCCTCCCAACCTTAGCTTTGGGAATCTACCCAAATGTAAGGACTGCAACAGTGAAACATGATGAACATAGTACAGTTGTGTACACTTACCATAAATGTAAATGATCGAGTGTATTCATTGTTGCAGGCCTGGTTACCCTCCCTCCAGCTCCCTGGTTTTCTTTTACTATACCTCTTCTTTCTTTTATTATGCTTAAAAGCCTTTTTGGTGTATTTGCTTTTGTTTGGAGGTATATTTTTCTGTTTCTTATTATATATATATATATATATATATATATATATATATATATATATATATATGTATATATTGCTCCCCATTTGGGGAGGCACCTGACATCTGGGGCAAGAAAAACTGATGTAATGGCGTCGGCTGCATGTTTTACACCCCTGACAACCTGACATCATGGAAGAAGGGACAGCAACCGACGCAGGACCCAAGAATTTGTTAATCAGGCCGACGGAGGGCAGCCTGCCAGCAGATTTCCCAAATGTAATGACTGCAACAGTGAAACACGATGAACATCTGGGTAACTACCACTGGGCATGTTGGGATAGGGGCTAGCCTTGAGCCAGTAAAAAGCTCTCGAGCTACAGTATACGGGCTCCGAACCCAACCATCAAGAACGGAGGCGAGATGGGGACAACATACTTATTCTGCTCAAAAACAGAACCCTCAGAAATGTGTCTGAGCTGATCAGTCAGCAAATGAGATCTAAGATGCTTTGGTGGAATGGAGACAATTATAGGTAGGGGAGGAGTCAGACCCCCGTATTCACAGCTTCACTAAAAAGGAGCTGAAGATGGATCCAGTAGGATGAGACAACCCAAAGGTGAATCAGACAAAAACAGACAACATTGGATCTTTAATTTCACCATGTAAAGGTGGGAAACAAAACTGTCAAAAGTTGTACTAAGTAATAGGGAAGTGAGAATAAAAGTTAAATTGGATAAGTATGATAAGAATGAAGTGGGAGAGGTAGTAGCTTGTTTTTGTGTAGTATAAGGAACTGAATTCAAGACTTTCAACCAGGCACTTGATACCCTTAAGCATAAGTATCTAGCCAAGTAAGTAACTGGTCTTAAGATGAGGACTTTAGGGTATAATGGAAATGAACACGGGATGAACTTCAAATATTTAGGAAGCCTAGTGTTAATGAGGTGGAGGAAAAGATGGTGAAACTTTCAAAACTAATCTAAGAAAAGACTGAGGACAGTTCTTGTTCATTTAGGGAGAAGGTGGCTCTTTAGTTTAGGGAAAGGAGGTTATTAGTCTACTTATAACAACAGTGGATAAAATAATGCTTACCTAAGGACAAGATGGAAGGATGGTGTTTATAGCAAGGTAAAACTGTAAAACATTAACTTGAATTTAAGTCTGAAAGTGTGTTGTATTCAAATATGCCAACTAAAATTACGTTATATGTATATGGAGGGGTCTATATAAAGCAATGAAATGTTTACAGAAAAACTTGAACTAGTAGTAAAAGAATAGGTAAGACAAATTTGTAAAAAACAAATCTTATTTTTTTTAATTAAAAAAAAAATAAATAAAATGTACTAAGTGCCACTGAAGAGCTAAAAAAGTTTATGATTATACAGTTTTAGTCCTTTCTTTCCATTCAAACTGGAACTTCATCAGAAACAAAGTAACAGTTTGTTTCTTCCATTTAAAAAGACTTACAGTCACCAGTACTCATTGCATTTAAAGAAATAATACACAAAAAATACCAAAGTAAAATATACACAAGTGTATAAAACCCAAACACAGAATGAAAAAAAGTGGTTAAACAATAAATAGTACATAAAAAAAAAAACTAAACGGTAAAAAATCATACTTTGGCAGTCTTCATTTTTATTAATACCGGGGGGTTGCAAGCATTGAGCAACAGTTGCCAATAAAGTTCCTTCTGTTTAAGGACCAGTTCCCAATTGCTCCCCCATTTGAAGTGACAGTTTACTTTTGAAACCTTGAAAGTGCATAGTTCGACCTGTCACATGGTCGACCCGAAATCTTGAATCCGGAACAACAAAATTGCGGCCAAGTCGAAACTGAATACATCGACACCTGTAGTTCAATGTATTTGACAGAGCAGGAGATGACGTCAGTCACCTATGCTATGCAGCTTACCATACCATGACATTCCAGTCAACGGTACGTGTATTTTACTATTTTGCAGGGGGGCAAGCCCCTCTGCACCCCCCTCACACCCACTGCAAATTACATATACCAACTCTGAGATTGCACTACAGTGAGGAAATGGGTTAATTCCCTGTTCCACACTGAACCTCGATCTCCACTCAAAATTCTGAACTCAACTACTCGAACTACACTACCCATTCGATGTGGTGTAGTCAATGTATTTAGGAAACTGCATTTCGATAGTGTCACTCTCAGTCAAATGCAGTTCGCAATGGTGATTGTAAGGCAAAGGGACAGCTTTCTCTAAAATACTGAAGGCAAACTTTTTGAAATCACAACATTAGATGGAATGTTTACATATTAACCTCCATTGCTTTCTTAATTGCATAAATTTGCTCATAAACTCTAGTTTTTAATGGCCCCTCAGTCTTGCCAACATAATAAACTGAAAAAGATGAACAAAAGGAGATGTAAATCTCACCCTTTGTATTACAGTTGTAGTTCCCCTTCACAAAAATAAGCTTGGGGTAACCTGGGGCAACCCATTGAGTGGACAGGCTCCACAGCACTTCATGCCCAAATTTTTATTAGAAGTGCCAATACAGTCATCATTCTTTTCCAAAACAGCCTTCAAGTTTTTACTGTTCTTGTACACAAATCTGGGCTGCTAACCCAATATATCCAAAAGTCCAAACGAACCAAACACAGTCCTCCAGTGACAGTCAATAACTTTTTTAAGAGAAAAAATCTTGTTGTTAAACTGAATAAAAAAGTCCTGAGACAAATCAATAGTGTCAATCTTCCTGTTATTTGTTAAACCATTAGGACAACACAAAAGTGGACTATAGTCAGTATGTCTAGTCTCAAATATCCATTTCAAAATATCTTCCAATAAGTCTACTGGATATCCATGGTCCTTAAGCCAGAGATTTTCAACCTGCTGACAAAAAATAAAGTCTTCGGTTACCAATCTACTAAGCCTAATAAACTGCCCTTTGATAATATTTATTTTTTGCCACCAGAGATGTTGACTAGTAAAATGCACATAGAAGTTAAAAAACGTATCCTTCCTAAATATCCCAGATTCGTATCTGCCTATCTGACTAGTGATTTTGTCTGACTGACTGTCACCATGAAAACAAAAGCCTGAATGGCACTGAGCTGGCTAAGAGTGATGACATGAGCTTAGTGATTTCAAGCCAGTGAAAGCTGCCATCAACAGTATATGGGTGGAAGCACTCAAAAGCATGGGGAAGACGCAGGATTCCCCACAGTGATGTGGATGCTCATATCAGCAACCAGGATTGGAGTTACTGCCTTAAAAGAAACACCTTCATTGTCAAGATGCTAGTGGGGGAACAAACCACCTGCATGGCTGCCTAGATGATAGCCCCATGGGTTGTCTTTGTCTTCATGTTATGTCCAGGGGAACAAATGGGCTCAAGACTGATAGGGAGGCTCAAATGTTGACAGGCATATGGAAAATTACATTATACACATCCATCCAAGTACTTAAACAAATGGTAGAATGGAATGGAATTTGTAAAATAGGTCATTTGCCCTAATCAAGGGAAACTAGAAGTTATGTACTCACCATAACGTTCGATGTATGTGGTCCATCTCGCCTCACATTCTTACTCACGGGTTCGGAGCCGAACATCGGCTCTGACTCGGCCAACTTATTTTTCTAGCACGAAGTCTCTAATTGGCTGGGCTAACCTGGTATCCCATGTTGCACTGCTCCATAGCCCCAGATCTAGTTTGCAGCAATCCATAGTCACACCTCATACACAACCACAGTTCAGTAAGGTAGAACACTATCCAGGGTAGCAAAGAAAAAACAACCAATACCGAAGGGTACTGGAGACCAATGTCACCTCCAAATCCTCCAGGAGGGGGGACAGGTGGGAGGGAACATAAGAATGTGAGGCGAGATGGACCACATACATCGAACGTTATGGTGAGTACATAACTTCTAGATGTTATGTGGTCCAATCTCACCTACATTCTTACTCACGGGACAGCGTCCCCAGCACCTCTATCCTGGGAGGCTCAAAGAAAATGCTCCTGAGAACAGTGGAACCAAAGGAAGCCCGGCCCCTAGAAGCCATGTCTAATTTGTAATGAGTAATAAAGGTGTGGGGAGAAGCCCACGTGGCCGCAGCACAAATTTCATCCAAAGATAGCCTGGAATGATAAGCTACTGAAGCAGAAACAGCCCTGGTGGAGTGAGCCTTGACGGGGAATGGTAAATTTCTGCCTGCTGACGAATAGACATAGGAGATGCAATCAGAAATCCATCTGGAAATTGTAATCTTAGAAATAGGGGAACCTGTTCAATTTTCTGAAAAGGACACAAACAGTTGGTCAGACTTACGAAGTTGTTTTGTCCTGTGTAAGTAAAATGGAAGCTCCCTGTGTACGTCCAACTGATGAAATTTAAACTCTGCCTTGTCGTAAAATTGAGGGAAGAAAACTGGCAGCTCAATAGACTGATTGAGATTAACGGCAGAGGTTACTTTCGGAAGAAAGGACGGATTAGGTCTCAAGGAAACCCTGTCCTTATGAAAGATTAAATATGGGGATTTGATGGACAACGCTTGAATCTCCGACACCTGTCTGGCTGATGTGATGGCTATTAAGAATGCAGTCTTCCAAGACAGAAATTTTAATTCACAGGTGGCAGCAGGCTTGAAAGGTGATGAAGTCAGGGCTTGTAAGACAAAATTTAAATCCCATGGCATGATGGGTTCTGACGCAGGAGGCCGTAGTAACAAGGTGCCCCTCAAAAAGGCCTTACATAGTTTATGAGCCATGAGAGAAGGTTTGTAAGAGGTATGAAAATTAGAAATAGCGGCCAGCTGGACCTTAATGGTCGCAGGAGCAGAACCCTGCTGAAAAAGTATGGATAAAAAATCTAAGACAGCAGGGATGGGGGCTGTGAAAGGATCCAGTCCCTGGGCCCGAGCCCAAATTGAAAATCTTTTCCACTTGCTGGAACAAATCTTCCTAGTAGAAGATTTATGAGAAGAAGATAAAATGTGCACTACCTCAGGTGAAAAACGATGAAGTCTGACTAAAGATGGAAGTGGAGTAGCCAGGCTGTCAACCTGAGGGTCCGCAGGGAGGGATGGGACTGTCTCGACATGTGTGTCAGTAGGTCTGGTGCTGGGTCCAGAGTCCAAGGACTGTCCACTGCATACTGATGAAGAAAGTAGAACCAGACTTGGCGAGGCCAGTGTGGGGCAATTAGAATCATCTTGCTTCCTGAGGAAATGGCTTTCTGAATCACTCTTGGTAGCAGAGGAAATGGAGGGAAAGCATAGAGCAGACCGGGAGGCCACTCGTGGACTAGAGCGTTCCTGGGTGACTCCCCCTGTGGGGGGATCAGAGTGAAGTAGTTGCTGCACTTGGCATTGTGGGGATTGGCAAAAAGATCGCAGCAAGGCTGACCCCACCTGTTGAAAATCTGTTCCGCAACCCGGCGGTTCAAGGACCACTCGTAAGGCATCAGAATAGATCTGCTTAGCCTGTCTGCTATCACATTAGCCTTCCCCGGAATGTGAGTTGCCACTAGGAACCGTCGGGAAGACACTGCCCACTGCCACACTCGCATGGCCTCTCTGCATAAGGGGTAAGATCTGGTTCCCCCTTGCTTGCTCAGGTACCACACCACGGACATGTTGTCCGAGTGAATTGCAATCGTTCCTAAGGGGAGAGAGCTCTGCAGTGCTTGCAATGCCAGTAACACCACTCTCATCTCTAGAACATTGATGTGCAGATGTACCTCGTGATCTTGCCACGTGCCTTGGACCATCCTGCCAATATAATGCCCCCCCCACCCCATCTGGGAGGCGTCCGTGGTCACCGTGGCAACTGGTGGCATAGGAATAAATGGATTCCCTTTGTTCAGGTTGGCAGAGCGTAGCCACCAACAGAGGTCCTGTTTGCACCGATCGGTGAGTAGGATCAAATGGGACAGAGGAAGTTTCTGAAAGGACCATTGGGCAGAGAGGAGCCACTGCAGAAGCCTCATGTGTAATCTGGCTAGAGGCACTAACATAATGGTGGCTGCCATAGATCCCAGGAGCTGCAGAACCCATCTGGCCTGAACCTTCTTGAGGGGTAACAACACATGAACTTGACCCTGCAACACCTCTATCCTTTCTTGGGGCAGGCACGCCCGCATATGAACGGTGTCTAGCTCTGCGCCTATAAATGTGACACGCTGTGAGGGCAGCAAGGCAGACTTTCCCCAGTTCAAGGTAATTCCTAGTTGATGACAAAGGGCAATGGTCATTTCCCTGGCCTGAATGAGAAGATGCCTGGTGGGGGCGGAGAGGAGCCAGTCATCCAGGTATGGAAACACTTGGAAACCTTGACGTCTCAGGTGAGCTGTCACCACTGCCAAACACTTGGTGAGCACCCTGGGGGCTGTGGTGAGACCAAAGGGCAGGGCACGAAACTGGAAATGACTGGCTCCCAGCCGGAAGCGTAAGTGACTACTGGATGCCCTGTCCATTTTGATATGGTAGTAAGCATCCTTGAGGTCGATGGAGCACATCCATACTTCTTTTCCCAGTAACGGAAAAATAGACTGAAGGGATTTTTTTAAGTGGAGCATGTCCATCAGCTCTGGGTTTGACATAGCTTTATATGTTAGGCAGAGATCGCCTCTGAGTAGGCGATATGTGAAGGAGCAAAGCTGGAGTTTTTTGAGACAGTCTGTGTAGGGCATCTGTTTGAGGCCAGTAATCCTCTCTGTGAGGTATTTTTGCAGCCTTTCTTGTTGTTGTAGATGTCTTGTGAGGTACATACCAAAAGGGGCATTGTACTCTAAGATGGGTCTCAGGTCCCCTGTTTTTTTCGGCACCAAAAAGAGTCTTGAGTAAGTCCCTAATCCGTTCTGTTCTGAGGGGACAGGTTGGATGACTCCTTTTTCCAGCAACTTTGAAATTTCTAGTGTTGCGTGATCCCTTTGACTGGGTGGAACGTCTGGGATTCTCTTGGCTGGCGGGGGGTCTGATAACAAGAGGATGGAATAACCTCCCATAACTATTTGAAGCACCCATCGATCCTGAGTGATACTTGCCCAGGCTTCGGGTACAACGAAATGCAGCCCCCGACTGGCACCGTAATAGCACAGTCGGGCAATACATCAGGGACGATGATAGGAAGGCCCGCGAAAGGAATCACGGTCTCCCGAATTGCGAGGGCCTCCTCTGCCCCTAGGGCGGCATCTCCCAGAATACCGTCCCCCTCCTCTGCCTCTGGAGGGGGACTCACCTTGAGCGGCAGGGAAAGACTTCTGTGACTTTTTGAACCACATTTTTCCTCCCCTCTGAGCCTTGGGGTAAAGGCCTAGATGGAATGGAAAAATGGACCCCTACGGCAGACAGGGTCTTCCCCTCTTGCTCGCATCTGGTGAGGGTGTCTTTCACTTTGGTCCCAAAGAGTGAGGACCCATCAAAGGGGGTGTCATTGAAGGAAGACTTGAAGGCCTCCGCAAAATGACACAGGCTCATCCAGGCTTGCCACCTGAGAGCTACACCTGAGCTAGCTGCCCTGCTCGCCCCTTCGGCTGCATAAGATATGAGCCTCATGGACAAGTTGACAATCGAGCCAAGAGTAGACAGCTGGGCGTTAACCGTCTGCGTTAACACCTCAGGTACATTACCCGTTAGAGTATCTCCTAACTCTTTAAGGAGCTCTCTCTGGAGCCGAGTAAAATGACAAAGATAATTCAGAGACAGAAGGGTGAAGGTCACTGAAGAGAGGGTACGCTTCCCGTACCGATCCATACTCCTGGACTCTGACGATGGACGGAGGAAGAAGACTCGGCTACTTCCTGCTGAGTGGCCGCCGCCACCACCATGGCATCCACAGAAACCCCTTTGGACAGGAATTCTTTTCCAGGGGGAGCTGAAAGAAATTTATTAGGGCGTCTAGGTACAGGTTCCACCGAGTCAGGAGTCTCCCACACCCTACGACAGATCAAATCTAGGAGCTCATCGAAGGGTGGAGACACCCAGGAGGCGGAGGGTTGAGCCCCAAAGGCCTTGAGGAATACCGACTCCTCCTCAGAGGGGGTTTTGGACGACCAGCCACCTCTCTGCCTCAAAATCTCCAGGATGTCGGAGAAAGAGAAGTCATCGGAGGACGACTTGGGGGACCCCTCTGACTCTTCGAGGTCGGTATCAGAAGTGGGAGACTCTTCCTGGGAGTCTATGTGCTTCCGCTTGCACAACTTCTTTCTTGGGGGCTCCTCAGGCACAGACTCCAAGGGGCCTTCAGAAAGTTGGGGACCGCTCATGGGGGGTATCCCCAGAGCTTGGGGCTCCACCGTCAACTGATAGGGGGACATCAGAGGCTCTCGCTGGTGTGGAAGGGGATGGAATGACTGATCCGGGTGATGTCACTGAAGATCTGGCCAGTGCGCTCCTCATGGCCTCGAAGACGGGTCCCCCCGAATCCGAGGACGGACCAACCTCCGAGGCCACGACCGGAGCCGAAGTTCCTCAAGCCGAAGTGCTGAGAGGGAGGCTCAGAACCGACATAAGTCCAGAAGTATCCCCCTCGGGCCAGACAGAGGAAACCCGAGTTCCGAAACCAGAGGATGGAGCCGACTTCAGCACCGATAAAGCCTTAAGAGGTATTGGAGCCGGCAGAACATCACCCGGAGCAGAACATTCCAGCTCCGAAGACAAGGAGGTGCTCGGAGGAGGAACCATTGGTTCACTCATCGGGAATGGCTCCAGAGCCGACTGGGTCGGAGCCGAAAATAATTTTGCCAACACGGGCGACTGCAGGAGCCTCTGGACCACCCTATCCACATCCAAATCAGAGAGTCTGGAGGATTTGGAGGAGAAAGAAGGTGACTGTGATCTCCTATCTGGAGATCCATGTCTAACACTAGGAGACCGGCTCCGAATGGGCTCTAACAGAATTGGACACGAGGCTGATTCAAGAACCACAGCTACCTCCTGCTGCCCCAAGGACAAGGGGGCCGAGGAGGTAGAATCCAATTTGGTAGTCTTCTCCTGTGGCTCCGATGAAACAGATGGAGCCGGAGATCTCTTCTTAGCCTTAGAAGTCTTGGCTTTAGTTTGTGAACCCGAGGAAGAGTCCAAGGACTCCTCAAAGGAAGGCTTTAGAAGACCCTTCAGTATAAGTTTATTTTTTCTTTCCTGTAACACCCTCGGACTGAAGACGTGACAAAAGCTACAGGACTCTTGTAAATGTATAGCCCCCAGGCAGTATACACAAACGGAATGTCCATCTGTTATGGACATCTTGTAGCTGCATTTAGAACATTTCTTAAACCCAGAGGGTTTATGTTCCTTTTGCTCCTTTGACATAATAATGACCACTGCACACAACACAAACAAGCAACAGGACCCTAGTCCAACAATGGTTAAGGCGGGAACTACCGCTAACAACTACTGACAAGAATCTCTAACTTAAAAGATTCTTGGGACGACTAACCCATACACACAGAAAACACAGAAAAAACGCTATTTTTTTTACACAGGAAAAAGGACAAAACTATACAACGGAGGGAGGACTAGGTCCTCTAAGTCAAACAGGCCTAGCCCGTCGGAACAGAGGGATACCAACAAAAACCACTCACACCACAAAACACGTTAAACAACAAGAGCAAATAGCTATTAAAATAGCTTTTGTGAGGAAAAAAACACAAATATCAGTGAGAAAAAAGAAGTTTTAAAGCTACTTAGCCACAGCCAAGCGAGACCACGTCCTAGCTACACGAGCGGTAAACGAGATCTGGGGCTATGGAGCAGTGCAACATGGGATACCAGGTTAGCCCAGCCAATTAGAGACTTTGTGCTAGAAAAATAAGTTGGCCGAGTCGGCTCCGAACCCGTGAGTAAGAATGTAGGTGAGATTGGACCACATAACATCAACTGATTTCACACAACTGGGGTCAGGTAAGCAAAAACACATCAACCAGATATTCTAAGCCTTATTTTGAGAACACAAATTATCTCCTCACTCAATTACAGATTACAAGGAAATTGGGAACTACTAGCTCTTTTAACTAGACAAAGTTTGTGGGAGGAGTAAAATTTTGAACCCTTATCTAGCTGCATCAGATAGCCATGCCATATCCCTCAGTTCTATGCTAATACAGAAAATGCAGACGGCCCAGTTACAATTAAGGCTAAAGATTTCTAGGCTCTCTGCAGTTTATCTAGATCCATATCAGTGTGTCTGGGAATCCTATACGACACCAAACATGCAGGCTCAGAGAGTCCTGGATTTTGTAAAGACAAACTCCTTGGACCAGACTGTCAATATACCAACCAGGAGTGCAACCATACCATATCTGGTCCTCATTAATATGGGAGAGTGTTGCACACCCCTTAGTTTAATGTCTTCCCTGGTAAGGTCAGACCACATAATGGTCTCCTTTTAAGTAAAAATAAAACCTGGACCACCAGCTAACCCTGGAAAATTCAGGAACTACTCTAAGGCTAGCTTCCTGCTATTAAGTGATAACCTGGCAAAATTTCATGCCCCGATAAACACTGAGAACACTGCTGCCTATGCAGAACTGTTAACAGAAACCCTGCACAAGCATGTTCATAGCTGCATAGAGGCAGCTGTACACATCAGAAAGTACAGAACAAACTCAGAAAACAAGCCTTTCTCATGGAATCACAAGATCAATAGGCTGTACAACAGAAGGAAGAAAATCATGGCAAAAATTAGGAAGTGCAGCACCCAGCAGGATAAAAGCACTCTCATCAAATTAAACAAACAACTAAGAGGACAAGTAAAGTCTACCAAAGCCACATCTGAGGTAAATTTGGCCTCCCCGGCCAAAGACAACCGCAAGCCATTTTTTAGCTATGTCTGCAACCTCAAAGACAATACACAACTGTGTGCAGATCTCTTTGTAAATGCAGCCACCTATACTGAGCCAGAAGATGTAGCAAACTTAGTGACCAACAAAGTCAGCTCCAACTTTAAACCCCTCTCTCTTCCCTCAGGAAATAACAAAAATATTATTCCCCTTGTTTTCACTAGGGAACAGGTCCTTAATGTTCTCTTTAAGGCAAAAACACTGCATCAATGGACCCAGACATTATTCCAGATTGCCCCCTAAATAGCATGAAGTATCACCTAAAAAGCCCTCTGGAATCGCTATTTAATCGCAGCCTCCAAACAGCCGTTGCGCCTCATGAAAGGAGAACAGCAACAGTCATACAAAAAGGTGAGCCATCTACAGACCCTGGAAACTAAAGACCCATAAGTATCACTATTCTTATATGCAAACCCATGGAATGAATTATCATGGGAATGATCAATAATGATACAGTATATCTCCAGACACTGGATCCAACCCAATTTGGTTTTGTTTAAGGGCAGGTCATGCCTACCAAACCTGGTGGACTTCTTTGAGTAGGTCACCAAAGCAATGGATGAGGGCAAAATGGTTCACACTGCCTACCCTGACCTGGCCAAGACATTTGACATAATACCCCACTCGGGCATTGACAAACTCAAGAGGTTAGGTACAAACCTGTATGTCACCCGGTGAATAGCCAACTGACTCACAGACAGGACCCAGGAAGTTAAAACTGAGGAGTCCATCTTTACAAAGAGGCCAGTCACAAGTGGAGTCCCTCAGAGATCATTCCTTAGATCACTCCTTTTTGGCTTTTACCTCTCAGAAGTCAAGACCAATGTCAATGGTCTCTGGCTGACTAAATTTGCAAATAAATGCAAATTAGGAGCTGTCAATGAATCCCACACTGACACAAATGTTTTCCAGGAAGGGCTGATACAGACATACAACTGGCATCAGAGCCATGGACTAAAATTAAATGCCAAGAAATGCGAATAGTATCCTTCGGGAAGACATCCACTCCTGGTAACTATCATATTGACAACACACCCCTTAGAGTTGACCCAGTAGTCAGGGACTTAGGGACACACATAGACCGTAATCTAGCCTTTGACCATCACGTGTCTACTGTGTAGTGAGGAAATCATTCTACACTGCGCAAACTTATAAACAAAAGTATGACATCTAGGTCTAAGGAAATCATTGTCTCAATGCATTTGGCATTCATCAGACCTGTCATTGAGTACAATATCCCCTTTGGTATGTACCTAAACAGGCCTATCCAACAAATGGAATGTCCACAGAGGTTCTTCATTAAAAGAATACAGGGTGTAAATAACGTCCTACGCAGACCTCCTCAAGGCCCTATCCCTGTATTCTGTCTCCTACAGGCTGTTGAGGGGAGATCTATGCCTGGCACACAGGGCATTTTCAGACACCACTCTGATGGACCTCCTGCATATCCACAAAATAAATAGCACCAGAATTACCAGTTCTAAAGACTTAAACCTTGTCTGTGATATAAACAAGACCTGCTGGAGAGACAGGTATGTATCCCAGAGGCTAACCCGTCTCTGGAACAGGCTCCCCATCCATGTGAAGCAGAGTTCCTCCCTAACCCAATTCAAGTGCAAATTGGATAACTGGATGGGGAACAGTAAATTCATCCCTGGTTTGGCACCTATGTCACTAATGGACACAGACAAATTGTAAATGGTTCATCTCCCAGGCCCCTGCTTGTAAATCTTCCATCTCCCAAGTCCCTGCTTACACTTATCAAGGGTACCAGAACTTGTCAGAGATTTGGGATGCATGGCTAGACTTAAGAAGGCCCTTGCGGTCATTTGCCTAGTAAACATGTATGAACCTATGAAGTATTCCATAGTATCCTCCAAACCTACCTACCCCCTACCCCCACCCACACTCTAGAAGCCTACATTCAACAAACAAACAAAGCCTTACTAACCACTCACAAAGCTAATAACTCAGCAGGGCAAGCCCTTTATTCCATTCACATCCCAACCTATGGAGCTCACTACCTATATCACTAAGAGTCTAACAGCCTGTCTACTTTCAAAGATCAAATAAAATAGCACCTCATGGATTCCTGGCTATGTTTCTGCTCCTCACCAATTTACCTCTAACAAAATCAACCCTTTCCATAACCACTAATTTCCCACACATCTTTCAGCTGTCAAAATATCTATGCCTTACTAATAAACACTGAAGATTCAACTGTAACTGAAATGTATATAGTCAAAGTCTCTAGTAACTAGTGCTATACTCTCCACTCTTACACCAACACTTCATGACACTAATGACTTGAATTAAAATTATTATATCTATAATTTACTACTTATTATTCTACTGCCTAAACGGTACATCACCCTAATGCAACCTCATCTAGTTCCCACTTTAATACAGGCATCTATACATTTAAGCGTGCATATCCATGTTTATAGCTATTCCACTACAAATGCTTATATATAACATATTCCATTTTAACATGATCTGGTGATTGCAGCAGTGCAACTATACCACTGTGAACATAATGTTCATTCATCATGTTTTTATGTAATCTGAACCAGTGCAATATTTATTTATTTATTTCTTTAACTGTTTATTTATTTATCTATCTATCCATCCAAATATGCTATTGTTTATATTTTTAATGCTACACTGTCAAAGATGACACTAATGTTTAACTTGTTTGTTAATTTACATTGTTTTTTGTACCAGTGGAACTTTTCTCACCAGGGGATTCACTGAAAAGGGGTTCTACAGCCACTCACACTTCCCCAATCAACAAATGAAAATAATAATTGTGAAGTCCCCTCTCTGGCCCAGTAATCAAGGAGCCTGAATCCTCACCACTGACACTGGAGAGAGACATTCACTTGGGACAACAATAGATACACACAGTATTTCCAGATGCGGCTCTCTGCATCAAGCTCAATTTCCAACACACTCAGTCCATTTCCACACAGACACAGACACACACACACACACACACACACACACACACACACACACACACACACACACACACACACGAAAGGCTTTCACAGATTAACTAACTATGCCCCCTTCTGCCCATACTATACGGTGGTTACACTACAAATCCAGCTACTCTAAGGCTCTTATAAGGGTACCCAATTATACTGAGGGAAATTAATATTAATACAAATGACGGTGTTTGACCAATGCAGTTAAGACTTTCAGAAGTAGTCATAGAGTCACCAAATAGATAAAGTACTCTCAAAGGTTAACATATTCTCTAAAGAACCAGCCACAATGAAAAGTTTAAATATATTTTACAATAAATAATAAAAGAACATGAAAATATGGTTTATCTATTTACAATAAAGACCAGAGTTTCAATCACAGGAAATATTAAACTAATACAGATGAACAGATTTACAAAGATACAGAAAAACAGTACTTAACTGACCTCACTATATTTTCCTGACTCATCTAAAGAATTACTATTCCTTAGCTCACTTACTAGCAAGGCAAGATGAAGTAGGTGAGGGGTCATTCTTTGTCAGGTTTCAAAAACAGAGTGCTCTGAGACTTCAGTATCATCTAGTATTAAAACATTTTTACGATGGATTACAGACTGACATCACATACATCTGTCAAATGACTTCTCGTTCCCATACTTCCCCCATTCATAGCAACAGACACACGCAGAGCTTTGCTAATATCTCCTGCAGCTTCCAGAAGTCACAAAACAATAAAACACTTCCAGTCTTCCTACAGGAGCTAATAAACCATTCTCTGGCACAGACATTTTGTCTGTGGCTACAATCAGACTTGTAAGATGCAATATTTATGGCCTAAATTAAATAATTTAATTTCATACTATTTTTCACATTTAGCTGGAGCTGAGCTTACAGGTTCATAGGCAGGTACTAGGATATTGGCCCTAGGGCCTATATAAGCCTAGCCAAAAAGGTACTCTGGCTTTCGCCACAAAGAAAATTATTTTCCTGTGCCACTGTCAAGCAGAGTCACAGAAGTGATCCCTGGGGTGAATTTCCTATCTCCCATCCAATCATCAAGATTTTTCTTGAAGAGTGCTAATGAGGAGCTTTGTTTGATATAGACATGTAGTTTGTTCCAGAGTATGGGAAGTCTCTGGGACAGGAATCTATCCTTCCAGCATGTTCTGTTTATTGTGGTGACAAGGTGTAGGTCCCTAGAGCATGTAGCTCGGAGGGATTGGGATTTTTTTAAGTGGAGCACGTCCATCAGCTCTGGGTTTGACATAGCTTTATATGTTAGGCAGAGATCGCCTCTGAGTAGGCGATATGTGAAGGAGCAAAGCTGGAGTTTTTTTGAGACGGTCTGTGTAGGGCATCTGTTTGAGGCCAGTAATCCTCTCTGTGAGGTATTTTTGCAGCCTTTCTTGTTGTTGTAGATGTCTTGTGAGGTACATACCAAAAGGGGCATTGTACTCTAAAATGGGTCTAATGAGTGACGAGTAGAGGGGAACAATGACCTCTTTTTTCCTGGATGAGAAACCTTTTGTGATGAGGTGTGCCACGTAGAAGGATTTCCTGACTACTGTGGCAATGTGATCAAAGGACAGACTACTTTCCACCTGTGCCCCAAGGAACCTCTTCTCTTCCAGTATCCTCTGTTACAATAGTAATTTCAATAGTTATACTACAGTCTGACTTACAAGTGCATTTCTTTTTACGTCCAACAGGACACACTATTGGTACATTTTTTAATACAAGCAGCTTTACAAATACATAAGCATCTGTGCAAATCAGTTTGATATACAAATGGCATACAATTCTTTACAAAACTCCAGCTAGCTATGCTGGTATATGTTATACATCCACTGCCCTACTTCCCCCTGTCATACTTAGCAATACCTTACATTGTCAAAATAATAAATACATTTAATAAGACCAGTGCATCTACAACTGTCACCAACTCACCAGAAAAGTGGTATGATAACCTGGGTGATATTCTACAACCTTCCTGTGTTAAACCTTCACTCTTTTTCTATCAAAGCTAATGGAAGCACATTCTGTTGGAATGTATGCTAAACTGGCTAATAGTGCTAACTGAGCACAAAACAAGGTAGCATGATGCATTGACGGCACACAGCTGTAAAAGGTACCTTCTCAAATAATGCTACATTGCAGGCAGACTGAGCATCTATATTGGGAGCAACACTGTTACTTTAATTCAGGCCATTGGACCAGACTTGTAAGGCATTCATTTGCGTGGTACTTCATTACTGTCTATATTGCTCTCCTGTAACAGTTTCAATTGTCCAAAGGGTGGACTGTTGTTCCATACTTTATGCCTGACTGGGACTGTATATCCCTCGCTTTTCTCTGTGTTTATCCCTACCTGTTTTTCACTTGTCTTCTAATTTTTGGTTGTTGAAATTAACTTGATTAAAAAAAGGAAGTAAGTACAGATGATATGCTTCCAGCTACCATTCCACCTCAAGAAATACAAAAAGATCAGGCATGATAGGGGAGAGATGAGAATATACATTTTTCTTTAAACAGATAAAAATGCAAATGACACTACAGACTAGTCACAATGTTTAAATGAAAGACCAACTCAGAGCAGCCAGAGAAGTCAGGTTGCTCTGACAATTCTAATACGTCGGAATCAGCATCTTCTACTGAAAAAGAAAGTGAGATGACGTGCAGCTGTTACCTTCAGTAGCATTAACAGAGAAGCAAGAATCCCAGAGCTTGCACAAGTAGAACCTTAACTTCAAAGACAAGAAGGTGCCGAGATTATATAAGATGAAAACAGAAGAAATGGGAATGCTGATTCAAATTCAACATGTGGTGATGTTATTTATCTTTGTAATTCTGCTCTTCCTACAGATACTGTTAACAAGTGGACTAAAATTAGTTTCAGTGACTAGGCTCAATATTACAAAAGTTAGAAGTTAGTTATTTAAAATATTTTGGAAATTAGTTTTTAAAAAAGCTATTTCATTTGCAAGCAGCTCTCTGGCAATGTCCCAGCATCTGTTTCTCCAAATAACATGATGTTACATCTCAATACAATAGACTTTTTACTGGATTTAATAATGCACAACCGAAGAATGTTTTTTCTTAGTGATGGTGAAAAGGACAACAGGAATTGTTTTCCTAAAATATCAAAAAAAAAGTCCTCAAGTCACTATTTCTCTGTCTTATTCTAGTGCACTGTCAGTCTATCAACACCCATCACAAAACTTCTTCCCTCCTAAACCAAAGCACTGACTTTCCCTTGTGGACTAGCACAATCTCTGCAGAGCAAGACCAGGAATGGAGGACTCTGACTAAAGATGGCCAATATCAAAAACAGATTACATCCTCTGATGGAGTGTCATCCTCTGCGCTTTATAGGGAATTTTAGTATGCAGATGAAACCTTCCCCTCAAAAGGCTACAAATACACATCACAAAAATGCCAACTGCAAAATACTGTCCCTTAACAAATTGCACACACTATCATGGCTAAAATGCTAAAGCTGATTGGCAGATAAGTGCATGCTGCCTGCCCTATGCATTTAATGCAACCTAACGGGCCTCTGCCAAGAGTCACTAGCACCATGCTGCTTCCTCCCCAGATGTGATGAACAAGTAGGTAATGGCCACTCACTCTCACATCCACTTCCAGCTCCTTCACCAAATGAATCACTAATCATACCTCAGCGCTTGGGTTGTAGCTAAGGTTTCACCCATCTGGCAAGATGGAGGCACACTAATCAACAGTTATACAAGTGCTCTACCTGTGCAAAAACTGAAATTGGAAAAAAAGCCAGTAAAAGCCATAATTTTGGGGTAAAATTCAGCTAGTGGCTAGTAATTACACTGCGTAGATGCCACCAAAGAAGATTTGGAGAAAAATAAGGGAAAATCCACCTGAGAAATAGAAGAAACTCCAGATGGAAAGATTGTTGCAGCTATTCAGCAAAAGCTTCAGATTTGGTATAAGAGATGGCGTCCAGTAATTCAGTGGAAAAAAATAAATCACATGCATTCAGAGGTGTTTAAGGTAAGTGAAACACTAAAGGAATATATAAATTCAAATAATAAAAGGCTAGAAAAAATAGAAGAAGCTTTAACTAGCTATTCAGATGAACTGATAAAACTGCAAAAGTCAGAGACTGAAATGAAAAAAAGGCAGGGTGAAGATTAGAAGACAAAGCATACAGAGGAAATATATAAGTACAAATAAGCAAATGTACTGATGTTCTACAACAGGGTTTGTTAACTGAGAGGGAATGCCATGTGTATGCGGCAAATCTGGGCATGAAGAAAGAAGCTAAGACCTATTTAAGTAAAGATGCAATCATGCTATGAAAAAGAGCTGCTCCTGACAAAATTTTGTCAGAAAGTACAGTTGTGTAAGTAAACATACCATAGCAGCAGAAATTTGAATGATCACTGCTGCAGTATCCTAGGCTATATGGTTTATATCCTCAATAGGAAATAACAGATGACCAGTTTCCAAAACTTCAGGACATCTTCCATGCACTCAAACTATTAGTCAGGTCAGCTCAAGCTGGCTAACACTTTGGTCATGTGGAATGTGTCTTGAAGCTTTAGATGCTGCTGTCTGGCTATTATATCCTATGCCAGGATATAACCCTTATAACTTGGACTACTGCAGGAGTGATCACTATGACGAACATTGGAAAAGTATTAAAAATTGGGAAGAGCAGAGTTTATGTGGAATATGATTATTCACAATACCCAATGGCAGAACAGAATCAAGTTTCACAGCAATCAAATGTTGAGAGGCAAGTGTGAGATTCAAGCTGCTGTATCCAGCTTTCTTCAGAATATATTTTCCTGAACTATCAAAGACATTTTTCGATGCAGAGCAGGATAAGGAGGAAATAGTTTAGCCAGCAAGCAGAATGGGACTCTGCTTCTCATTCTTCTGACAATAAAGAAGCCCATAGGAAAACTCTGACAGTGAAACCTTTTCCACTGTTCCAAACGTAAATGCTTGATTGATAAGAAAAGGCAAAGGAACTAACTAGAAGACTCAGGAGTACCTTGGACTTGAATAACAATCAGCAACATTGTGAAAATAGTGAATAAATGGGAGAATGTAAAGCATCAATCCCATTAGATACAGGATCAGACATCTGAAATATGGGTTTTCAAGAAGTGGTTGAGAAATGATGGAATTCTGTTGACACTGTTAAACTGGTGAAAGAACTGTAAAGCAAATATCATGTTTTATGTCACTAATATTTAGAAGAACACTAAAGGGAAAGTCAAACAGGAGATGATCTTATTAATATTTTTATAAAAATGTCATGATGTAAACTGCGTGCTATATTGCAAAACAGTTTTGTATTGGTTTGCAATTAGTGATATTGTAAATGTGAAGTGGGGGTGTCTTATCAATGACTGCTGTATATCTTAAAAATGATAAATCCAGAAATTACTCTTTTTCTAAGTTGCAAACTCTTCAGACATTACACTATAACAATGCAAAATGGCTGGACAGAAGCGAGGTAAAGCTCATACAGTGTTGTGATCTTAGGCTGCTGGGGTGGGGAATGTAAAAGTCTAATAATCACATTATATATAAAATTAAGATAATAATGACCCCCATTTTACAGAGGTGGATAGTGAGATTAATATCCTTAGTTTAAGGTATAGATAATTTTTAAGCAAACAGGCTTGAAAAATAAGATGAAATTATGAACGGAATGGGAAATAATAGTGATTCCTTGTATTTGCAAAGTAATTAGATTTTTCCATTAGCGGCTTCCAGTGGGAAACTAGACATCTACAGTTGCAACCAATTAATCATGAGAGGGCTGAAAAGTATGTTCTCTGAATTTACAATGATTCTTTCATGTAACACTGATAACTTTTTTTAAATCATCAACGTGGAGAAGAGAAGTCTGCAAGTACAAGAAATCGAACCTGAGACATATGAACAGTATCTGCAGAGTGAAATGTACAAGGCATGGAATAATTAATATTTAAAGCTACATTGGCAAGCACTTCAATGAAAAGAAAATGAAATCTGAAACTGTGGGAAATGAATAAGTTTTATAAGTAGTTGTGTACACAGCAGCCATAGTACTTTAATGCACTTAATGTAACAGTGCACAACTTAGTTTACTTATTTAAAGGCAGCCAGTGCACATTTTCTTAGGGATAAAAAAATAATGTTTATTGAAAACATGCAAGCTGCTTTTTACACGGAAGAAGAACAGAGATAAGAAAACAACATATAGCAATTACAGTAAGTGGGAACACATGCTGTATCATGAACTTCTGCTTCCACAGAATAGCCTTGGTGGACTATGGCTCCTGCCATCCTCTTCTGCTGACCAAATCTATCAGATGGTCAGCAGAATGGAACACCCAGGAGGTAGATGGAGTAGAAAGATACGCCTCAAAGAGCAACTCCTCATACTAAATGGGGGAGGGGGGCTCAGTTGATCAACATCCTGTCTAACACATCAATTCAACAATCTTGCCAAAGAAGGCATCTGCTGAATGGGATTGTCAGTGTCAGACATTAAGACCTCCATAGGAATGCACATGTCTCTCTTGCACAGCCTTTTTCCTAGGAATATCCAAGGGGGCTTATGTGACTCCCCAGAGGACTTGGACTGAACCTGTATCAACTCCTTGAAGATTTCCATTTTGCTTTGCTCCAGAGATGTCTAAAGAGTGGGCTGAATGACTAATTGCTAGGTGCCAGGGGTTGGACTCAACATTGGTGGAGGCCCTACATATGCTCTCAAAGGAGTGGCAACCACCTTTGCATTGTTTCAAGCATCAACCTCGATTCCATCGGCATCAGACAGCCTAAACCCAGAGTTATGTCTATCCCCACTGAAGTGGACATAATTGGCACCCAGGAGGGGGGCCCCAACAAAGACAACCCAGAGGGCCTCAAGATGGTTATCAGTGCTAATATATCAAAGGCCACAGATTCCATCACCAAAAATGATACTAAACTAAATGGCACCAAGGACAGTACTAAAGACACAACATCAAGCAGTCACCTCCAAGATTCGATCCACATTGAAAGTCTCTGCATTGAGTGAATCAGATGTGAACATGCCAGTGCTGAAACCACAAGTACTGAAACAGGGACTGGAAATGAGCAAGTAACAGTCGCCCAACCCAATCAGCTCTAGATACAGATAGGAATGGGATTACACCCATCTTAATCTGTATCTTCAAAAAAGCCCTTATCACACAGTCCCAGTTAACACTTACAGTATTCCTAAAAGACCTGACAGACAATGTGATGTCAGGAAGTGGGACAGCTCCTTTTCAGAGAACTGTCTGCTGAATGATTTCTTCAGGGATCTACCCTCAATTACAATAAATTCTGAAGTTGATGGAGCTGAAGAAGTGCCTCACACCAATGTTGTTGCTGAAGGAGGATTTGTCAGATCCTGCCTATGAAATGTTGGGGCTGAAGATGGGGCCAACCCCTCCGTTTCATTTTTTCTTGAATCTTTGTCTGTCTTTCACCTTCTTTATCTTTCCTTCCCCCCCTCAACTTCTCTGAAGAGGAAGCCTGGGAGTCTGGAGGAAGGAGTCCTTTCTGGATGAGTTTATTTCTTTTATCAGTCAAAGATAGAGGCCCACAGGCTTAACAGATGGCACTATCCTCAGTAAGTTGATCAGGCCAAAGGAATATCAGTCAGATATCGTGGATGTTCTGAGGTGAAAAACATAGCCACACTGAAAACATTTACTTAATCACTTGTCCACTGAAAGAAAGAAAAGTAACATCCACATTTTCAGCATAGATATACACAACATCCACTAAGTTCTAAACTGTCTGCAGCACTCAAGAATGGCAACTGTATTCAAGTCTAGATAAGGGCAAAGTAATGCAAGAAAGGAAAGCCTAACAAGGCATCTTTTTAAACAATAACCCTGAAGTGACAGATGAAAGAGTAACATTAGGCATCCTGCTGTGAAGGACTTGAGGTGAGAAATGAAATGTATAAACCCTGTGTGTGTGTTAAGAGCAAGTAAAAGTTATAAGAAGAAACTTTAATGAAATCTAAAATTGAAGGAGGACTTAGCTGAGAGGTGGCATTTATCCATCTGAACACTAATGGCAGTAAAGGAAATATGGGGGCAGACAGAATACAGGGAATTACGGATGGGATTTTTCTCAAAGAGCTTGAAGCAAGCAGTACTTGCAGGCCAGACTGTATCCGACGAGTGACACAATCCCAATAGTCAGATCTGATGGACTGGATGAAATAAGAACCACAATTACTGCCTGATACTTTCTAATATGTATACCAAACCTTAAACAGCACAGTGTAATCTGAAACTGTGTAGTGTACTCTACTGGTATGAATACCACACACATATTCAACGAGGAACCTCTCAGCAAAGTATAAGAAAAGTCCATAACTTCTAGTTAAACAACTGACACATGTATGTCACTTCATCTAGACAAAAGACATGAGGTAAACATCAATGAAGTCAACAAACAATGCAAAGATTTTTTGAAAGTGCTCCAGAAACAAGAGCTACATAGTACAGAGATGGGCAAGCGAATGGTACTGTCATACTGTCTTCCTTTACAGCACATCACCATGAGTGCCAGGCTTTATTATGGGACACTTGGTCTTGTCATACAGGTTTACTGACACATGCTGCACTGACCTGAGTTTTGCAGATGCAATGCAAGTCCTATCTGTGACCATCAATTTAATAAAACTATTTTCAGGGAGATTAGTGATCTGTGTTTTACAAGCAAGCTGGAAACACCGGACTGCTAGTCATTCATCATAACAGCTTTCTGTTAATTTTTACAAGCCATGTTTTTCTTTCATTTTCTTTTTTTCCCCCATGCATGCTCCTGAATGTAGTAAACTAGGAAAGCCATTGGAATGTCAAGAGTGAAATAGGGCATCCACCTAATCAGACGCCCACAGCAGAAATCAGGTGGTGCATTTAAAGAAATGACGTCACAGTGGGTAGGTCTAGGGCTGTAATAATTCTGCAAAAAATAATTAACTGCAGCCAAGACGTTGGGGGCCACTAGCTCCTCCCCCACCAAAACAAAAAACATGGTTTCTATATGCTCTGTGATGCATTTTTAGATCTCATGTCCAACCTTCTGCCTTGTATCTGATGTGCTCCTCAGTAGCGTTTGTTAGGCCAGCAGGACTCCAATGCCCTGCATCAACTTATCCACACCTCCACCAGGGGCAACAATATCCTAGATCTAAGTCATTACCAACATGAGTGAATGCCTCACTGGTCCGATCCGACCATAAGCTAATCTCCCTAGATATCCACATCTTGCCTCCATTAAGGAAACCACAGTCAAAAATTTCTCCATAGTCAACTTCATGCTTCTAAAGACAGAAGTGGTAAACTTCATGACACCCATGCAGATGGACAATACAGTTACAACTACTGAATCCTACACAATTGCACTTTAAAAGCACTTACACAAGTGCATGGATCGTGCTATCCCAAACAGAACCAACATGCTATCCTCCAAAAATGAAAGCCAATCTGGTGGTCCCCTACCATAAAGGAAGCCAATCTGGTGGTCCCCTGCCATAAACAAACTGTAAAACAGAAGGAAGAAACTGTTGCAAAAGAGAGTAAAATCCCATGAGTGGAGGAGCTCCCTGGTCAGCCTCAGTAAGAAGCTGCGATCCCTCATAAAATCCTCCAAAGCTAGTTACAAAAACAAAATCGCCACTGATTCTAAAGACAACCACAAAGCATTCTATAGCTATGTCAAGAATCTCAATGGCAACACTCAGATCTGCTCCGAGTTACAGCACAATGACACTAAATATACAGACCCAACTGATACTGCCAACATCCTGGCAGATAGGTTCAGTGCTAACTTTACCCCCCTCTCACCCCCTAAAGGGCCCATCTCTATACCGGAAGAATGCAAAGTTCCTGTAATCATGGCTGCACAGGTAAAAACCACACTCTCCAAAGTCAAGAACACAGCATCCATGGGACCAGACAACATCCCAGGCTGTGTTCTACATGAACTACAGAACGAACTGGCACCCCACCTAAGTACCATGTTCAATCATAGCCTTACCTCAGGCTTTGTGCCCACTGAATGGCGCACAGTGATGGTTATTCCACTCTACAAAGGGGGAGCCACCACGGACACCGGGAACTACTGCCCCATTAGCCTAACGAGCCTGGTCTGCAAGGCCATGGAACGTATCATCATGGAACTTATAAACAAAGACATTGGTAATCTCCAAACTCAGGACCCCACCCAGTTCGGGTTTGTAAAAGGCAGATCATGTCTCCTAAACCTGATAGACATCTTTGAAGCAATCACCAAAGCTGCAGATGAGGGTAAGGTGGTTCACACAGCTTATCTAGATTTTGCCAAGGCTTTCGATACCATCCCCACTCTGGAATTATAGATAAACTCACTAAACTAGGTATAAATCCCTATGTCACAAGATGGGTTGCCAACTGGCTCACCGACAGAACCCACACTGTGAAAGTAGCAGACTTCAAATCTGACTACAGACCAGTGACAAGTGGAGTACCACAGGGTTCAGTCCTGTGTCCTCTCCTGTTTGGTATCTACTTCTCTGAAGTACAGGCTAACACAGAAGGTCTTTGGCTAACAAAGTTTGCAGATGACTGTAAACTAGGAGCCATGATCGAAACTCCTAACGATGTGGACATCCTACAAAAGGGCCTCACTGAGACAGATGTCTGGTGTCAAAGCCATGGCCTCAAGCTCAATGCCAAAAAGTGCATTGTCATCCCCTTTGGTAAAAACTCTGTACCCATGAACTACAACATAGGCGGTAGTATACTTAACACCAAAAGTGTGATAAGAGAACTTGGGACACAGGTGGACAGTAGTCTCTCCTTTGATAATCACATCGCCACAGTAGTCAGGAAATCCTTCTACGTGGCACACCTCATCAGAAAAGGTTTCTCATCCAGAAAAAAATAGGTCATTGTTCCCCTCTACTTGACACTCATTAGACCCATTATAGAGTACAACACCACTTTTGGTATGTACCTCACAAGACATCTAAAACAACTGGAAAGACTGCAGAAATACCTCACAAAGAGAATTACTAGCCTCAAACAGATGCCCTACGCAGACCGTCTCAAAAAACTCTAGCTTTACTCCGTCGCACATCGCCTACTCAGAGGTGATCTCTGCCTAACATACAAAGCTATGTCAAACCCAGAGCTGTTGGACATGCTCCACTTAAAGAAATCCCAATCCCTCCAAGCTACAAGCTCTAGGGACCTAAACCTTGTCACCACAATAAACAGAACATGCCGGAGGGATAGATTCCTGTTCCAGAGATTTCCCACACTCTGGAATAAACTACCTATCTATATCAAACAAAGCTCCTCATTAGCACTATTCAAGAAAAATCTTGATGATTGGATGGGAAATAGGAAATTCACCCCGGGGATCAGTTCTGTGGCTCTGCTCCACAGTGGCACAGGAAAATAATTTTCTTGGGGGGTGGGGGAAAAGCCAGGGTACCTTTTTGGCTGGGCTTGTATAGACCCTAAGGCCGATATCCTAGTACCTACCTATGAACAGAAAGGCTAGCATGCTAATGTGAGAAAGTAACAAAGGAGGCTTATGATGTGACTCATTGTAACTAGCTATTTAAAAAGGTATCTGCTAACCTCAGAAACATTTCTAAACAACACTTTCTTGTGCACCGCAGCTGCCAAATATTTCTCAAGTGTCGCTTTCCTGTTAGGACACGAATAAACGAGTCTTCATGGGTTCTGGAATGCAGCTTTATTTCTTGCAAACACTTTACTATTGTTAACTATTGACATTAACTTAAGTAACTTATATACAATGAATGACTATGATCATGCATACTCACTTCCTGGCCGCTCCTTCAAAATGGCACTAGGGGATTGCACGTGTGCGGGTTATACACGTGCACGTACAGCCTCACATGTTTCTTAAAGATACAAGCACATACTTTATACTATGATCTACAGCATGTATACTAATCTTAAGAAATGCATCCAAATGATACAGGTTAGCATTTTAACCAGTAAAAAATAGCACAACTTTTACTTGTCCCATGCATTAAATTTCTGAGCACATCCATATTTCAAGGAAATACAACCATACAAAGCAGAAGGTAAATAAACAGGATAATGGGCTGTGCAGTGCCTACTTTTAAAGTAATTTATTCCTCAATAGTATAACATAATCAACTTTACAGGACATTAGCCAAACAGATAAAAAGCTCAATAAATAGATATACTCCACACTTTACTATTTGGCCACTGCAGTGACACATGGTAGTTCAGTGCACAGTATTACAACAAAAAGTTGTTAATGAGCTTCAGTCCAGTAGTCCTGGATTTGATTCTCTTGGTTTTCATTTGCCTACTGTGTGACTCAAAACCAGTTGTTTCACCAGGAAGTTTCCTTGGGTCATCCTTTAAAAAAGGCACTTAAGCCTATTAGGTTTACCCTGTTATCAAAACTAGCATCTCAAAGTCTACACTTTACAACACAACATAAAGTTTCTAGCAAACATTTGTTGATAATTGAAATGCATAGCTTCACTATTATAATAGTTATTTTCTTCATGACATGCAAAAGCTAAATCTCTAATGACCTTCTGTGTTTGCACACCTCTGTATTTGCAGTGCAGCACTCAAAAAAAGCATCATGACCTGCATACCTAGCTGCTTAGCAAACAAACAGCACAAATACAGTTCAATGCCTTTAATGTTAAAATACTAGTTTTTCTCATCCAGTTGTGTCAATGAAGGGTTACCTTCATTCTTTGTAACAAAATCTATTCATGCATGGTTAAAGAAATTATCTTTTTCCTACTGTTTTGGTTATGAAACACACCTTATTGTTTAGCTAGCCTCACAGTCATTAAAAAGATTAAAGGGTACTGGGGGTTAGGAAAGTACAGTTGTGTACACTTACCATAAATGTAGATATTCGAGTGTATTCACTGTTGCAGTCATTACATTTGGGTAATCCTGCTGGCAGGTTGCCCTCAGTCGGTCTGAATTCCAAATTCTTGGGTCCTGTGTCGGCTGTCGTCGCCACTTCCCTGACGTCAGGTCATCAGGGGTATAAAAGAAGCAGCCGACGCCATTTTCTTTAGTTTTTCTTGCCCCAGATGTCAGGTGCCCCCAAAAAGGGTAGTCAAAATTTATATCTATATATAAAATAACATGCAGCAATATAAACTTTACCTTCATCCACAAGCAAATACACCACATAGGTTGTATAAATCAGTGAAGGAAAGATAGGTTCCATCAGAAGAAAAGGGGGGATGGTGGGTGGGTAACCTGGACTGCAACAGTGAATACACTCGAACATCTATATTTATGGTAAGTGTACACAACTGCACTATGTTCTTCATGTTTCACTGTTGCAGTCATTACATTTGGGTAGATTCCCAAAGCTATGGTTGAGAGGCTGGAGCTAAACAGCATTATGAGCGGCTATGAGACCTTGCAAAACTGCAGTGGCAAAGCCTGCCCTGGATTTAGAGTAGAGTGGCAGATGGTAGTGCTTTGTAAAGGTGTGCACTGAACTCCAAGTAGCTGCCTCTAAAATGTCCTTGGTTGGTACTCCCCTTATAAAGGCTGCTGAAGTGGCTGCAGCTCTGGTGGAATGTGGCCTAATGCCCTTAGGCACTGGCTTGCCATGGTATAAGTAGCAGAAACTAATGCAGTGGCCTATCCAGTTTGAAATAGTCCGCTTTGAGATAGCCTTTCCTTGTGATCCTGCAGCATATGCCACTAGTAATTGCTCTGTCTTTCTGAAAACTTTGGTTCTGTCCCAGTAGAATCTAAGCTGTCTGTGAACGTCCAAAGAATGCAGAATTCTTTCCCCCTTGTTTTGTGGATTTGGATAAAAAGTTGGCAGATGAATGGTTTGGTTAAGAGCTACACTGGACACCACTTTAGGCATAAATGTTGGGTTTGTCCAAAGGGAGACCCTGTCCGCATAAAAAATGATAAAAGGTTCCACAGCCAAGAGTGCCTGTAGCTCTGAAACTCGTCTTGCAGAAGTTATTGCTAGGAGCAGAGCTGTTTTCCAAGATAAAAACTTTATATCAGCAGTAGCAGCTGGCTCAAAAGGAGGCAGGGTGAGTTTTTCCAAGACATAGTTGAGGTCCATGCAGGCACTGGTGATCTCCTTGGAGGCCTTACATTTTTGGCTCCTCTGAGGTACTGTTTTAATAAGGGATGAGAAAAGATTGGTGGCTCTGCATTGTAATGAGCTGAAATGGCAGAGGCATGAATTTTAATAGATGAGAAAGATGGGCCTTTGTCCAGCATCTCAGTTAAGTATTGTAAAATCTGAGGAATATTTGGCACAGCTGCATCTGTTCCTTGTGCCTGGTTCCAAGCACAGAATCTCTTCCATTTTCCAGCATAAGATTTTCTAGTACTAGGCCTTCTGGCTTCCAAAATGACATCCATCACAGCTTTGCTGAGAGGTGTGTTTTGTATGACTACATTATCCGCCATGCTGCCAGGTTTAAAGTCCTGAGCTGGCTGTGCAGGCTCTGATTGTTTTGCTGGGACAGTAGATGCGGTACTTGAGGTAGGGTCCAAGCTGGGCATTGAGACAAGCTCCTTAATATTGGGTACCAGTGCTGGCGGGGCCAGTCTGGTGCAATCAGTATCATCTTTGGCTTCTCCTGTCTGACCTTTAGGAGTAGCTTGGGGAGGAGAGGCAGAGGGGGAAAGGCATATACTGATAGGTTTTTCCAGCTGAAGGATAGGGCGTCCACTTTCCATGCTTGTCTGTATAAATCCTTGTGCAGAAACTCTTTAGTTGGTAGCTGTGAGGGGAGGCAAATAGATCTATGTCCGGGCATCCCCATTTCCTTGTTATCATGCTGAAGACTTGTGGATCCAGCTGCCACTCGTGGGGATCCATGAGGTTTCTGCTTAGTTCGTCTGCCAGAGTATTTTTCCTTCCTGGCAGGAATTGTGCCTGCAGATGTACTTGGTAAGTCAATGCTGTGTCCCACAAAGTCATGGCTAGTCTGCAAAGGGGGTAAGAATGTGTGCACCCCCCTGCTTGTTTATATACCACATGACCGTGGTGTTGTCTGTCTTTATCAGTAGTTGTCCTGGTTGAAGTAGGTCCTTGAAAGCTGTCAGGGCATTTTGAACAGCTAGCATCTCTTTTTGATTGATATGTAGATGCATTTGGTTTGAGGTCCATGTTCCCTGAATGCGTCTTCCTGCCATGTGGGCCCCCCAGGCATAATCTGACGCATCCGTTGTTAGTGTTTGCCTGGCTTGGGGTAATGTGAACGGCTGTCCCTTGTTTTGGTGACAAGCCTTTGCCCACCATCGAAACTCCTGTTGTAGGCAGGGAATGAGAGTAATTATAGTTTCCAGGCTGTGGCAATGTTGAGTCCAAACACTTTTTAGGTACCATTAAAGTTTCCTCATATGCAGTCTTGCATATGGAATTAGTAGGATGCAGGATGCCATGAAGCCTAAAGCCTGTAGAATTTTTCTTGCAGATAACTGGGACTTTTATTGTTAACATTTTGAAGTAGGTAGTCAGTTGTCTTTCTTTGTCTGGCGTGAGATAAGCCATCTGGGCAGTTTTATTTAAGCTTGCACCCAGGAATATTATCTCTTGAGAGGGTACTAGTTTTGATTTCTTTTCGTTGACTGTGTACCCTAGGCATGTTAGAAGTTTTTTCACAAATGCCAGATGCTGTAGAAGGATGCCCTTGTTCTCTGCTTGAATTAGACAGTCGTCCAAGTAAGGATATATTTGTATTCCTCTTTGTCTGCAGAATGCAATTACTGGTACCAGGCACTTTGTAAAGACCCTGGGCGCAGTAGATAAGCCAAAGGGGAGTGCAGAGAATTAGAATCATAGGATCATAGATTAGTACTAGGCTAACTGCCCTTGCGAGCCATTTTAAGCCTAGCCAGTTATCCCTTGTGAGACTCAAACCCTGCACTTTGTATTTATAAGGCAAACACCTTAACCATTAGGCCACCCTCCCAACCTAACAATAATTAACAATTGGTAATGCATTGAGCCAGCCTTGAATCTGAGGTATCTTCTGCATATTTGTCTGATTGGGACATGCAGCTATGCCTCTTTTAGGTCTAAAGTTACAAGCCAGGCGTTCTTGCTCAGCATGGGCAGTAGCTGCTGCAAAGTCAACATTTTGAATTTTGGTATATCCAGGAATGTATTCAGAATCGATAGGTCCAGTATTGGCCTCCAGGCCTTGTCCTTTCTGGGTACCAAGAACAGTCTTGAGTAAAATCCTTGTCCCAGCTCTTGCTCTGGCACTTGTTGAATGGCCCTCATGTCCATGAGGGATAAGACTTGTTTTTGTGCCTCTGCCCATTGATTTTTTGGCAGACCTGCCCAGCCGTTTGCCTTTGGCAGGGTATGGAAATGGAACTTGTAGCCTTGTGACACGATATTTAGAACCCACTTGACCTAGGTTATAATGTGCCAATTTTGAGAAAAAAGTGCTAATTTTCCCCCTAAGGGTGCTGCCAGGAAATAAGTGCTTGGTGCAGGCAGGGGGATGTCATTGGGGCTGTTTCCTGTAAGGTTATGATTTGTCTTCTCCACTTTTGGAGGTAAAAGCACCGCATTGCTTTGCCCTGTATGAACCTTGCGCCTGGGATCTGCCTCTAGGGCATCTGGGTCTGCCCCTTTGAGGTCTGTCTGACACAGGAAAGGACCAATTCTTTGTTGGCCAGTGTCTACTAAACCTAGGACGCTGTACTTGTAAGAAATCTTTGACTGTTTGCATAGATTTAGCCTTGTCCTCCATTTTCTTTAACACCTCTTCTGCCTTAACACCAAACAAAGAATCATACTGTAAAGGTGCATCTAATAATTTAACTTTTACATGATCAGGCAGATTTTGTTCCTTTAACCAAGCATGCCTTCTAAGTACAGAACCTGTAACTGCGGCCCTGCAGGAGGCCTCCAAAGAATCAAAACCACATTGCAAAGTATGTTTTCCAACTTGTTCAGCTGCATGCAATATATCCTGCATTTCCTTGTTTTCTGCACATTCAGAGTTTAACATTTTCTGTTTAAGCAATGCCATGACATGTTGCTGATACTTGAGCATATGAAACTGGCAGTTTAAGGCCCTTATAGCCAAGGTAGCAGATGTGTAAACCTTTTTCCCCCATCTATCCAGTTCCCTAGAATCCCTGTCAGAAGGGGTAGGGTTTTTTGCAGCAGAAGCCTTAATACCCTTGGGACGCTGAGAAATAGTTTCTGGGTCTGCAGCAGGGTTTTTGGAAAGGAATTTATGTGAGTCAGGAACACTGTAATATCTGTTAGGCTTAACAGGAGCTGGAGGTAAGGAGTCAGGGTTAAGGCTAGACTCTGAAAACACATCATCTACAATGTCCAATACAGGAGGGATGGCTAGTGGCTTGTGTTGAGGTAGTAACAGAAAATCCCTGAGCCTCTTTTTAGACTCTGAAAAATCTTGGCTCTCCCAGTGGAAATGCTCCCTCATGGTATGTAAGGTTTCCCCAAAAGGATAATCCTCAGGAGAAGAAGCTGAAGGTATAGATTCTTCAGCATCAGAATCCTCATAGGGGGGAAAAGAATATTCCTGATCAGAAGAGGAATCAGAAGAAATGGAAACCTGATCTGAAGATTCATAGTCAGTCTCTTGCCTAGGCCTCTTATCAGGAGGGGGATGGGAACCCCTGATCAAGGTAATCAAGTCTTCGGCCATTTTGAGCATCTGTTTTTTGGGCATGGAGGTCTGTCCACGTGGCTCTTGAGGTTGCTTCTTTGCCTTTGAAGGTGTTTTAGTCTTTGCCTTTGAGGTCGGTTTAATGTATAGATGTTTGGGTCTGAATACACCCTCAGAAGCCGATGCCTGCTCAGCGACTCCGGACCCATCTGAAGGATTAGCGTTCGAGGCACCAATACCTTGAGTTTTCAGCGGCATGGCCGACTCCACGTGGGAGTCGGTAGCAGCCTGCGACTGTAAAGTAGCGGTCATCAGGGGCTGTGAAAGAGCCTCACTGAGAACCAGCGAACTGGCGACTGGCTTAGGAGAAGCCTCGTCGTCAGTTTTGGGCCTCGGCTGTCTTTCTTTTTCTTTGTGTTTTTTGTGAACTCCGGTAGTCGGATGGCCTTCCGACGACATTTCTGGATAATTAAATCTGCGTCCAAAGTAGTTTAAAGCAAAATCATACCGACGCTTAATAGTGTGTTGGTTAAATCTAGCACAAAACTGACAACCCAGAAAATTATGATCAGGGCCTAGGCAAAGAATACAGTAAGAATGAAAGTCCTTATGAGGTATTTGCTTCCCACAAGACATACAATTATTAACTTTTTCTGACATTGGTTCTGGAGCAAGAAAAAAGTTTCCCCAGTGGGGTACTTAGCCTTACAGAAGACTTCGGATCTGCAAATCTCAGGAGTTGGCTGACCGGCACTAGCGAACTGCTTCTGCTTCAAGCACCGCACGGCAAGAAAGACTACAGAAAATGGCGTAGGCTGCTTCTTTTATACCCCTGATGACCTGACGTCAGGGAAGGGGTGACGACAGCTGACGTACGACCCAAGACTTTGGAATTCAGGCCGACTGAGGGCAACCTGCCAGCAGGATTACCCAAATGTAATGACTGCAACAGTGAAACACGAAGAACATCAAACCCTATGCACAGCCCAGTAATTAACAGATGTGGCAGTGAGCAGGGATACCATACCAATGTCATGGCTCTCCAAATTGGCTGGGGATATGGGGTGGGGGGGCATCAATGGTAGTCAGGCTAGGAGGTTTCAAAGTGGTTGCAAATGCACTGGTGACACCACAGATGCTGCTGCATTAGTGACTGCAGAAAGACACTCTAGTGGTATAGAACTATGTTTGAATTAAAGATTTCTACCAACTTTAAGTTAAGTGTCAGTATTCTGTCCACAGAACTTTTTGCCAATACATCAGTATGTGCAGAACCTTAGTGTACATGTCAGGATTAAGAATTGTAAAACAGGACAGTTAAGCAATTGTCCGACTTTTTTAATCAGGTGGCTTCATTTGTTCACAGAAGAGCCAATGGAGCATCACAACTGCATTAAAGAAATTATTTTATTTTTCTATTACTAACAGCAGCTTGGGGTTGTGCGGGTTTACATTTAACTATATCTGAGATCGGAAGTTTGGTGGAGATGAACAGCTTGCAAACTACTCAAAGACAGCTCTTGTATTTTGTCTCATATTTTTGCCCTATCCCTCAAGAAATGATTGATTGTCTGATACATCACTGAGGATTACAGTCTGTCTGTAATGCTACATATTAAGAGTTTCAAACTTCTTACTGTTCAGAAAATGCATGTTGACAGAAAGCCTGCTGTTCTATTAACATTTTAACTGAATTAGAACAATATTTATAAAATGTCACTCATTTTGGCCATTTGTCCCCCATTATTTTCTGCTTTTGTGATGAAAGGAGATGCTGCCCACCCAGATAGCTGAAATTTTGTTAATAATTATACGTCATTAGTGAATATCGAAATGATTTATATAAGATGCTTGTGTTACAAATGTATTAGAACTGTATGTTATGTGCATATCAAAATACTTGTACAGATGTGTGTGTGTTGAAAAGGTATTTGTAAAATGCTTGTGTTTAAAATGGATCCACAATGTGCTCAACTGGAAGAGAACAGAAATGTTCATGCACTATTGTAACTGTTCAAACTTATATATTTTAACAGTGGAAACTGGAATACAGGAGGTTAACTTCAGAAAAATAACTGAAATTAAATTACCATAAAAGATGGTATATTTCAGTTTTCAATGCAGCAAGAGAAACAATGTCTGTACTAGGAAACTTTCTGTATCGTCTTTAGGATGAATTAATTACTACTCTTGAAAGCATGAAGGAATGCAATTGTTTTATGACTTCCAGCATCTGCAAGAGATCTGAGGAGAAGCACTTGTCTGTATAATTTTACAGGTAGATGCTAAATACTGCTAGCTTTATCCATGGTTATCTGGCCTGGAAACTAGGAGTCAGATGACAAGAAATGATAACATTTTGCAAACTATCCCAGCAGTAAAATTTTAGATATTAATTGGAGAAGTATCTTAGTGAGACAGAACATTCTGCATTCTGTCTTGGACCTGACAACTAGAAGATCCATTCACCACATCTGCCTTGCTCTATTAAGTTCTTAGGTTACAGTATAATTCTCTTAGATACAGTCAGGAATATTGTAAAGCTTAGTTTAGATGTTTTTCTTTATTTATTTATTTGAGACTGTCTTGCAATGTTGTTTTAAATATCTCCTGTGGTTTTGAACTCTAATGTCAATGTGAACATATATATATAGATATATATATATATATATATATATATATATATATATATAGTATTGTCTTATTCTTTTATTATCTATTATTAAATATATTTAAACCTTTCATTGTGGCTGATCTGTGAAAAGATTTAAGTTTTGAGAGTACTTGCATACTTATTTGGTGGCACTATGAGGGCCACTCCTAATAGCCTTGCTCTTGGTCAAACTACCACTTGTGTTAATATTAATATTACACAGTAAGACTGGATACCCTTTGTTAAGAGCCTTAAGGTAGCTGGCAGGAGTGAC